>NC_133112.1:24135061-24260624 GCF_022965805.1 Primulina eburnea
AATCCCTCCCCTTCTTTGTCCTAGGCGACCCGAAAATAAAGTCCATAGAAATGTCAATCAAAGTTCTTTTTAAGAATAGCACGCAGAGTTGTTCCCAAAAATCTATTGACAACTTCAGTTTTTCCATCTGTTTGAGGATGACAAGTAGTAGAAAACAACAATTTTGTGCCAAGTTTAGCCCATAAAGTCTTCCAAAAGTAACTCGAGAATTTAACATCGCGACCAGAAACAATAGTCCTAGGCATGCCATGCAACCTAACGACTTCTCTAAAGAACAAATCCGCAATGGTTGAAGCATTATCGGTTTTATGACAAGCTATAAAATGTGCCATCTTAGAGAATCAATCCACAACAACAAAAATAGAATCCCTCCCCTTCTTAGTCCTAGGCAACCCCAAAATAAAGTCCATAGAAATGTCAATCCAAGTTCTGTTTAAGAATAGCACGCAAAAGTGTTCCCAAAGTTCTATTGACAACTTCAATTCGTCCATCCGTTTGAGGATGACAAGTAGTAGAAAACAACAATTTTGTGCCAAGTTTAGCCCATAAAGTCTTCCAAAAGTAACTCAAGAATTTAACATCGCGACCAGAATCAATAGTCCTAGGCATGCCATGCAACCTAACGACTTCTCTAAAGAACAAATCCGCAACGTTTGAAGCATCATCGGTTTTATGACAAGCTATAAAATGTGCCATCTTAGAGAATCTATCCACAACAACAAAAATAGAATCCCTCCCCTTCTTAGTCCTAGGCAACCCCTAAATAAAGTCTATCGAAATGTTAAACCAAGTTCTTTTAAGTATAGCTCGCAAAGGTGTTCCCAAAGTTCTATTGGCAACTTCAGTTTATCCATCCGTTTGAAAATGACAAGTAGTAGAAAACAACAATTTTGTGCCAAGTTTAGCCCGTAAAGTCTTCCAAAAGTAAATCAAGAATTTAACATCGCGACCAGAAACAATAGTCCTAGGCATGCCATGCAACCTAACGACTTCTCTAAAGAACAAATACGCAATGTTTGAAGCATCATCGGTTTTATGACAAGCTATAAATTGTGCCATCTTTGAGAACTATCCACAACAACAAAAATAGAATCCCTCCCCATCTTAGTCCTAGGCAACCCCAAAATAAAGTCCATAGAAATGTCAATCCAAGTTCTTTTTAAGAATAGCACGCAAAAGTGTTCCCAAAGTTCTATTGACAACTTCAGTTTGACCATCCGTTTGAGGACGACAATTAGTAGAAAACAACAATTTTGTGCCAAGTTTAGCCCATAAAGTCTTCCAAAAGTAACTCCAGAATTTAACATCGCGACCAGAAACAATAGTCCTAGGCATGCCATGCAACCTAACGACTTCTCTAAAAAACAAATCCTCAATGTTTGAAACATCATCGGTTTTATGACAAGCTATAAAATGTGCCATCTTAGAGAATCCCTCCCCTTCTCAGTCCTAGGCAATCCCAAAATAAAGTTCATAGAAATGTCAATCCAAGTTCTTTTTAAGAATAGCACGCAAAAGTGTTCCCAAAGTTCTATTGACAACTTCAGTTTGTCCATCCGTTTGAGGATGACAAGTAGTAGAAAACAACAATTTTGTGCCAAGTTTAGCCCATAAAGTCTTCCAAAAGTAACTAAAGAATTTAACATCGCGACCAGAAACAATAGTCCTAGGCATGCCATGCAACCTAACGATTTCTCTAAAGAACAAATCCGCAATGTTTGAAGCATCATCGGTTTTATGACAAGCTATAAATGTGTCATCTTAGAGAATCTATCCACAACAACAAAAATAGAATCCCTCCCCTTCTTTGTCCTAGGCGACCACAAAATAAAGTCCATAGAAATATCAATCAAAGTTCTTTTTAAGAATAGCACGCAAAGGTGTTCCCAAAGTTCTATTGACAACTTCTGTTTTAACATCCGTTTGAGGATGACAAGTAGTAGAAAACAACAATTTTGAGCCAAGTTTAGCCCATAAAGTCTTCCAAAAGTAACTCGAGAATTTAACATCACGACCAGATGAAAGCGGACCGGTTACGGTGGCCGGAAACGCAACGGAAGCAAAAATTTTAAGTTTTTAGAGCAAAATTTCGGCCACCTCCTTTTGTGCAATATTTACATTTCAAACACAATAAATCATACATAGGGTGTTTGTAGAAAGTTTTACCTATCAACCCCTTAGAGTTGATGAATGGCTCCAACTAAAGTGTAAACACTTTAGCTCTTGTATGGATGAAAATCTACAAGCACACCTACTTCCTCTTCAAGAATTAGGCCCACCACTTAGCTTTGTAAACCCCTTCAAATATTGCACTAGAATATTTGAAGATTTATCAAAAAGAAGTGAGTATTCTCCAAGAAAATGAAGAACACAAGATGAGAGAAAAATATGTAGAGAAAAGCCTTGAAGTTTCGGCCAAGTGAGGAGGGAAGAGTGAGTAGTGAAGTCTAGTCTTGGGTGTGGGAAAAGTTGGGAGAAAAGTTGCATGCCTTTGCAATTTTTTAATCAAAAATATTCCACACCTCTTCACCTCCCAAGCATGCAAACCCTAGCATGTCTCACATATATTATATGGTTTTTAACACATTAAAAACCATAGACTAAATTTTAATTATCTCAAACATTTTTGAGATTAATTAAATACTACTTGAATTTATTCAAGTCCCACTAGTTAAATAATTATTTTAATTGAGCTCTACAAGACTCAATATTATTAATTCAACACTTGAATTATTTTTAATTATTTGGACTCTACTAGGTCCACTAGTGTTTAATTAATTCAACACTTGAATTAATTTAATTTAGTCTCCAATAATGTTTATGAAAATCACAATTTTCAACTACATTATTCACTTGGCCAAATTTTAATCTTAGGAACACTTCCATAAATTAAAATTTATATTTCTCTCTTAGAAGTCATACTTCTATTTTTCTTAACGCTTATAAACACATTTATAAGCCGTTCAACACATTGAACTATTTTACTTCTCATCGGGATTTACCAAGCAAGTACTTGTGTGGCCCTCAATGGTTCATTGATACAACTAGCCGTGGGTTCACATCTCTATGTGATTCGGACTAAACATGTCCTTATTCGAGCATACCCCAATTGCTCCATTCTTACTTATCAACTCCTTGATAGTAAGAACGTCAGAACTCAAGTCTGATAGTACCCAACCAATCACGTTAAACGCCTAGCAGCATCGCTTACGTGATTCCCTAGGTATCACATGATAGTGCCTGCAAGAACCATTCAATTATGGTTAGCGTACAGTACGGTCCCTTCAACTCATATATCCCGACCGATTCGACAACTATTGGTCTATCGAGAGTTGTCAATGAATCGATACTATGTGTCATGTCGTGGTTGCATCGATGGTGTAATCTATGAAACCCCTTTCATAATTACCACCATACTCTGATCAGAGATTTCAACCCACACATACATGAAAAACACATAGGATATCCATACCCGTAGGTAAGCGGTGAATCCCCGGCTACAATGCATCGACTCCTATATGTTTCGCCGTAACACCCAACCTTGCCACCTGATGACCCCATAAGAGTCGGTAAACAAGTCAAAGTGAAACGCTAGCATATAGAGTCTCAATGTTGTCCCGGGTCATAAGGACTAATGGTGTACAACCATAAACTAGGACTTTTCCACTCGATAAGTGAGAACCACTTGGAAAGTCCTTTCTAGAGGGTTGTTCAGTGCACTCTACCAGGAGCACCTATCTGCATGCTCGGACATCACAATGTCCCCTACCAATGAAACATGGTACTCACATCGCAGATACTAGTCTCTAACTCGAGCGGCCTTTATCCTTCTTAGTGGCGGCTGAATCGACTAGGAACGGTTTAGAATATACAGTATTCCAAATATGAGTTTCATGATACTCATCATATGAGCATCTCATATTCTTTCTACTATTTGTATATTCAAGGACTTTATCTATGCAACAAGCATGGGTATAAAGATAAAGATGCGCCAAATTAATAAATTGAAATATTATTAAAATAAAGATCGTTTATACAAAGAGTTTCATTGTGAACAGTCGGCCAACACTTGGCTCGACGTGCACCTACTCTAACAATCTCCCACTTGCACTAGAGCCAACTACCTATATGCTTTAGACCCATTGATTCGCGATGCTTCTCGAACGATGGTCCTGGTAAAGGCTTAGTTAGTGGATCAGCAACATTATCTGCGGAGCCGACTTTGTCAATCACGACATCTCCTCTTTCCACGATCTCTCTGAGGATGTGGTACTTTCTCAATACGTGTTTGGACTTCTGATGAGACCTTGGCTCCTTCGCCTGAGCTATGGCTCCCGTGTTGTCGCACATCACCGGGATAGGAGCAACTCCATTTGGAATGACGCCCAACTCTTGGACGAAATTCCTAATCCAAACAGCCTCCTTTGCTGCAGCCGATGCAGCAATGTATTCTGCCTCAGTGGTGGAATCCGCAGTACTGTCTTGCTTGGAACTCTTCCAAGAGACAGCACCACCATTGAGCATGAATATGAATCCGGAGGTTGACTTCGAGTCATCAACATCGCTTTGGAAGCTAGAGTCGGTATAGCCTTCCAATTTCAGTTCTCCACCCCCATAGACCAAGAACAACTTATTGGTCCTTCTCAAATACTTGAGGATGTCTTTCACAGCTTTCCAGTGTGGAAGACCGGGGTTGGATTGATATCTACTCACTACACTTAGTGCAAATGCCACGTCAGGACGTGTAGATATCATCCCATACATGATACTACCAATGGCTGAAGCATACGGAATTCGTGTCATCGCCGCTATCTCTGCATCAGTCTTGGGAGACATAGACTTGGATAGGGACACGCCATGACACATTGGTAGATGTCCTCTCTTGGACTCATCCATCGAGAACCGCTTCACGATGGTATCAATGTATGTGGACTGGGTGAGACCAAGCAATCTTTTTGATCTATCTCTATAGATCTGTATTCCCAATACAAAAGATGCTTCACCCAAGTCCTGCATTGAGAACTTACTTGCTAACCATATCTTAGTTGATTGCAACATTCCTACATCATTCCCAATGAGTAGAATGTCATCAACATAAAGAACTAGGAATGTCACAGCACTCCCACTGACCTTCTTATACACACAGGGTTCCTCAGGATTCTTAGTAAAACCAAACTCTTTGATTGTACTATCGAATCTGAGGTTCCAACTCCTCGATGCCTGCTTAAGACCATAAATAGATCTTTGAAGTTTGCATACCATATGCTCACTTCCGATAGATGTGAAACCCTCAGGTTGAGACATGTAAATTTCTTCCTTAATATCCCCATTAAGGAAGGCTGTCTTAACATCCATCTGCCATATCTCATAGTCATACCATGCAGCTATGGCTAGCAATATCCTAATGGACTTGAACATCGCAACTGGAGAAAAGGTTTCCTCATAGTCAACACCTTGCCTTTGAGTATACCCTTTTGCTACCAATCGCGCCTTGAAGGTCAATACCTTCCCATCCGCCCCAAGTTTCCTCTTGTAAATCCATTTACACCCTATGGGAACAATTCCCTCAGGTGGATCCACGAGATTCCACACTTGGTTCGAATGCATGGAATTCATCTCAGATTCCATTGCTTCAAGCCACTTGGATGAATCGGCATCCGATAACGCTTCCTTGAAAGTCCTTGGATCACATCCAAGGTTAGGCTCATCATGGCCCTCTTCAAGAAGCAGACCATACCTCACAGGTGGTCTCGAGACTCTCTCGGTTCTTCTAGGAGCTTGTATCTCCTCACTTGGCTTCTCGGGTGTGGGTTCTACAACTGTGGGTGTCTCTCGAACCTCTTCGAGTTCTATCATCTCGCCTTTTCTATCTAATAGAAATTCCTTTTCCAAAAAGGTTGCGTTCCTAGAAACAAACACCTTTGTTTCTTGGGGATGATAGAAATAATATCCAATGGAATTTCTTGGGTATCCCACAAAGTAGCATAAAATGGATCGACTATCCAATTTATCTCCCACTGTCTGCTTCACATAAGCAGGACACCCCCATATTCTAAGATAAGAATACTTGGGAGGCTTACCCATCCATATCTCATATGGAGTCTTGTCAACTGCCTTTGTATGGACATTGTTCAACAACAGTGCCGCTGTTTCAAGCGCATATCCCCAAAAGGATGGCGGCAACTCCGTGAACCCCATCATAGACCGAACCATGTCCATCAAAGTCCGGTTACGACGCTCCGAAACACCATTTAACTGTGGTGTAGCGGGCGGAGTCCACTGCGAGAGAATCCCATTCTCTCTAAGATACTCTTGGAACTCGGCACTCAAGTACTCACCACCTCGATCCGATCGAAGTGTCTTGATGCTTCGTCCCAATTGCTTCTCTACTTCACTTCTGAATTCTTTGAACCTTTCAAAGGCTTCAGACTTGTATTTCATCAAATACACATACCCATACCTCGAATGGTCATCGGTAAAGGTGATGAAGTAGGCATGTCCATGCTTAGTGGTGATGCTAAGCGGACCGCACACATCGGTATGGATCAAATCCAATAACCCTTTGGCTCGCTCCGCATGGCCCTTAAAGGGAATTTTGGTCATCTTTCCTTTTAGACAGGATTCACAAGTCGTGAGAGCATTAATATCGGACATATCAAACATGCCAACTCCCACTAACTTGTTCATCCTTCTTAGGGATATATGACCTAATCGAGCATGCCATAATTGTGCCGAATTAAGAGTATCTTGTTTGCGCTTATTTGTCGTTGTTATCGTTTGGACATTGTTAAGTGGAATATCTTTTAATTTTAAGGTGTAGAGATTGTTTTCAAGTTCACCGGTACCAACTAAACATTCATTCTTGTAAATATTGCAAACACCTTTGCCAAATAAACAAGAATATCCATCAATATCAAGCATAGGAATGGAAATAATGTTTTTAATCAAGTCTGGTACGAACAAAACATCTCTTAATACAAACTTAAAATCATTGTTCAAAATTAAACAAATATCTCCTACGGCTTTGGCAGCAACTCTTGCTCCATTGCCCATCCTTAAGAAGGTCTCACCCTCTCGGAGCCTCCTACTTCTTCCCATCGCCTGCAAGTCATTACAGAGATGTGAGCCACAGCCGGTATCCAATACCCAAGAAGTAGAGTTAATCGAGATATTTACTTCAATAAAGAACATACCTTTGCCAGAACCCTTCTGCGCAAGATATTCCCTGCAGTTACGCCTCCAATGTCCAGGCTTCTTGCAGTGGTGACAGATGTCAACAGTCTTTTCAGCCTTCACTGGCGCGGCTGCCACAACGGGACTCGGACTCTGCCTCTTCAAGGGCACGCTCTTCTTGGTACGCTGGAAAGAACGCTTCTTTCCCTTCCCAGGTGGACCGGTCTTCGTGCCAGATGAAGAGCCCACATAAAGAACCTGCTTCTCCTTTTTGATTGTGGACTCAAAGGTCACAAGCATGTTCACCAACTCTTCAAGGCTGGGCTCGAGCTTGTTCATATTGAAGTTCACAACGAAAGGATCGAAAGAGCTAGGCAGCGATAGCAGCAACACATCAGTGGTCAACTCCGAAGGCAACACCAAATCCATGCCTACGAGCTTGTCCACGAGCCCAATCAACTTTAGGCCATGCTCATGGACCGAAGTCCCATCTCGCATGCGTAAAGTGATGAGCTCCTTTACTGTGGCATGCCTCAAAGGCCGAGTCTGCTCTCCGAAGAGCTCCTTGAGGTGCATATGAATGTCAGCAGCATTCTTTGCATCCTCGAATCGCCTTTGCAGCTCATCGTTCATTGAAGCCTGCATATAACACTTCGCCTTCAAGTCATGGTCACACCATTCCTTGTAGGTCTGCAATTCCTCAGGAGTGCAGCCTATAGGAGCCTCAGCAGGGGGCGCCTCAGTCAGTGTATACGCGATCTTCTCCGAGTTTAGGACAATCTTTAAATTTCTTAGCCAAGTGATATAGTTTGGTCCGGTTAGAATGTGTTTTTCGAGAATGACGGAAAACGGGTTGCGAATTGATGACATGTCAAAGATTGTACTGAAAAGTAAAACAGATAAATGTTAATGACTATTTTAAAATATTTAATAAGATATAAAGTTTGGACTTTTACTTTATAAATAATCGCTCCCACTGTTTTGACATTTTCACTACCCTCTAGTGAAAACGGGAAACACTTTCCTCAGTAGGTACGTAAGGTCCAATTAGCGAATTGTGATCCCGAATAATATCGGCCATCACAACTCCTAAAAGGTAGTTTCCAATTGCATCGCCATGCAACCCTCTACGTATTCTTTTGTCTCACGTTTGATTAGGACCCAATAATATGACGTCGTTCATCTTTACGTGTCAAGCCTAACCCATCGATATTGAACCTTAATGGACGGTCGCCATGAGTTCCCTCAATAATATGAGCCGAAATCATGGGAGTTCCACGTAGTTCACATCACCATGTCAATGGATGTCACAGCTTTCCGGCACCCAGGGCCCCCTCAATAATATGAGCCGAGCCCCGAGTACGGGTAGCGTTCATCATGCATCCATTGTCGATGGAAGACAAGGAAATTATAAACAAATTTATAATTCCCCTTTTCGGACTTGATATTAATTTTGAATCTTATTCAAAATGAGGGTTTTTAATTTTGAAAGGTCTCATCATTAATTTTATTTTAAAAGCTCGCCATGTTTGATCGTATGTTTGCCGGATTCATGCAACTTTGTTATTATAATAATAATAACGCACATACTCATTATTTATAACATATCATGCATATATTATAAATAGAAAACAGTACAAGGATGATCAATCGCCCCAAAACTAATGGCCCGTGTGAGCCAAACACGGGCCTAGGTCCAATCCTAGGGTAAATGCAGGGATGCAATGCAACTAAATTATTACATTAGCATCCAATATTACATGTCTTCGATCTTCATAATCACCAAGGCCACCATCTTCCAATCTTGATCTTCCACTATTCTAATATTTACATTTAAATATCCATGGCACATAGGGATACATCTCATGGGGGGTGGGAACGGGCCATAAACCAAGCCCACTTTATAAATTGATAATTATTACAATCATACAACACAAATATCCTAGCATACACCTAGCAAATTGGGCTTGGGCTTTTGATCATCCTTCATGCATAATATCACATATCATACACCATCAATCAATTATCACTATAATTAATTGATCCAATATTATATATCTTGATCCAATCACTAACCGCCACAATTATAAATTAAATCAACAAAGTATACAAACACCTTTGTCTACTTTCAAATTAATTTATTTATAATCGAATTTCTTGTAAATCACAATTTACTATAAATAATTAAAGTCCTACTTCAATTATTTATTTTATGAGAAAATATGTGCAACAATTGTAAATTTAAACTTAAGGGCCCAAAAGACATTTTTCACCAAAATATTTTGGCCCATTTAAATTTCACAAATTATGTTGTCCATCCAATGGCCCAACATCTCAAGGCCCATGACACTAAGATTCACCAAAACACTTTTGGAAACCCTAGTCGTCATCGCCGTCGCCGGATTCCGGCAACAAAAAAATTTTTTTTTTTATTTAAAAACTGGAAGTTTCGGGCAGCCCCTTGGGCTGCCCCTCGGCTGCCCGAAATTTTCGGGCAGCCCCTCGGGCAGCCCTCGGGCAGCCCCGAAATTTTTTTTTTTTTTTTTTTTGTTGTTTCAAAATTTCGGTCCTTGCATATTCTATGCACAAAAATTCTCAAGCGGTTAGAAATCGATCTCAACACAATATTATGCAAATATCACACAAAAACGTAACCTTAGCTCGGATACCACTTGAAAGCGGACCGGTTACGGTGGCCGGAAACGCAACGGAAGCAAAAATTTTAAGTTTTTAGAGCAAAATTTCGGCCACCTCCTTTTGTGCAATATTTACATTTCAAACACAATAAATCATACATAGGGTGTTTGTAGAAAGTTTTACCTATCAACCCCTTAGAGTTGATGAATGGCTCCAACTAAAGTGTAAACACTTTAGCTCTTGTATGGATGAAAATCTACAAGCACACCTACTTCCTCTTCAAGAATTAGGCCCACCACTTAGCTTTGTAAACCCCTTCAAATATTGCACTAGAAATATTTGAAGATTTATCAAAAAGAAGTGAGTATTCTCCAAGAAAATGAAGAACACAAGATGAGAGAAAAATATGGAGAGAAAAGCCTTGAAGTTTCGGCCAAGTGAGGAGGGAAGAGTGAGTAGTGAAGTCTAGTCTTGGGTGTGGGAAAAGTTGGGAGAAAAGTTGCATGCCTTTGCAATTTTTTAATCAAAAATATTCCACACCTCTTCACCTCCCAAGCATGCAAACCCTAGCATGTCTCACATATATTATATGGTTTTTAACACATTAAAAACCATAGACTAAATTTTAATTATCTCAAACATTTTTGAGATTAATTAAATACTACTTGAATTTATTCAAGTCCCACTAGTTAAATAATTATTTTAATTGAGCTCTACAAGACTCAATATTATTAATTCAACACTTGAATTATTTTTAATTATTTGGACTCTACTAGGTCCACTAGTGTTTAATTAATTCAACACTTGAATTAATTTAATTTAGTCTCCAATAATGTTTATGAAAATCACAATTTTCAACTACATTATTCACTTGGCCAAATTTTAATCTTAGGAACACTTCCATAAATTAAAATTTATATTTCTCTCTTAGAAGTCATACTTCTATTTTTCTTAACGCTTATAAACACATTTATAAGCCGTTCAACACATTGAACTATTTTACTTCTCATCGGGATTTACCAAGCAAGTACTTGTGTGGCCCTCAATGGTTCATTGATACAACTAGCCGTGGGTTCACATCTCTATGTGATTCGGACTAAACATGTCCTTATTCGAGCATACCCCAATTGCTCCATTCTTACTTATCAACTCCTTGATAGTAAGAACGTCAGAACTCAAGTCTGATAGTACCCAACCAATCACGTTAAACGCCTAGCAGCATCGCTTACGTGATTCCCTAGGTATCACATGATAGTGCCTGCAAGAACCATTCAATTATGGTTAGCGTACAGTACGGTCCCTTCAACTCATATATCCCGACCGATTCGACAACTATTGGTCTATCGAGAGTTGTCAATGAATCGATACTATGTGTCATGTCGTGGTTGCATCGATGGTGTAATCTATGAAACCCCTTTCATAATTACCACCATACTCTGATCAGAGATTTCAACCCACACATACATGAAAAACACATAGGATATCCATACCCGTAGGTAAGCGGTGAATCCCCGGCTACAATGCATCGACTCCTATATGTTTCGCCGTAACACCCAACCTTGCCACCTGATGACCCCATAAGAGTCGGTAAACAAGTCAAAGTGAAACGCTAGCATATAGAGTCTCAATGTTGTCCCGGGTCATAAGGACTAATGGTGTACAACCATAAACTAGGACTTTTCCACTCGATAAGTGAGAACCACTTGGAAAGTCCTTTCTAGAGGGTTGTTCAGTGCACTCTACCAGGAGCACCTATCTGCATGCTCGGACATCACAATGTCCCCTACCAATGAAACATGGTACTCACATCGCAGATACTAGTCTCTAACTCGAGCGGCCTTTATCCTTCTTAGTGGCGGCTGAATCGACTAGGAACGGTTTAGAATATACAGTATTCCAAATATGAGTTTCATGATACTCATCATATGAGCATCTCATATTCTTTCTACTATTTGTATATTCAAGGACTTTATCTATGCAACAAGCATGGGTATAAAGATAAAGATGCGCCAAATTAATAAATTGAAATATTATTAAAATAAAGATCGTTTATACAAAGAGTTTCATTGTGAACAGTCGGCCAACACTTGGCTCGACGTGCACCTACTCTAACACCAGAAACAATAGTCCTAGGCATGCCATGCAACCTAACGACTTCTCTAAAAACAAATCCGCAATGTTTGAAGCATCATCGGTTTTATGACAAGCTATAAAATGTGCCATCTTAGAGAATCTATCCACAACAACAAAAATAGAATCCCTCCCCTTCTTTGTCCTAGGCGACCCCAAAATAAAGTCCATAGAAATGTCAATCAAAGTTCTTTTTAAGAATAGCACGCAAAGGTGTTCCCAAAGTTCTATTGACAACTTCAGTTTGTCCATCCGTTTGAGCATGACAAGTAGTAGAAAACAACAATTTTGTGCAAAGTTTAGCCCATAAATCTACCAAAAGTAACTAAAGAATTTAACATCGCGACCAGAAACAATAGTCCTAGGCATGCCATGCAAACTAACGACTTCTCTAAAGAACAAATCCGCAATGTTTGAAGCATCATCGGTTTTATGACAAGCTAAAAATGTGCCATCTTAGAGAATCTATCCACAACAACAAAATAGAATCCCTCCCCTTCTTTGTCCTAGGCGACCCCAAAATAAAGTCCATAGAAATGTCAATCAAAGTTCTTTTTAAGAATAGCACGCAAAGTTGTTCCCAAAAGTCTATTGACAACTTCAGTTTTTCCGTCCGTTTGAGGATGACAAGTAGTAGAAAACAACAATTTTGTGTCAAGTTTAGCCCATAAAGTCTTCCAAAAGTAACTAAAGAATTTAACATCGCGACCAGAAACAATAGTCCTAGGCATGCCATGCAACCTAACGACTTCTCTAAAGAAGAAATCCGCAATGTTTGAAGCATCATCGGTTTTATGACAAGCTATAAATGTGCCATCTTAGAGAATCTATCCACAACAACAAAAATAGAATCTCTCTCCTTCTTTGTCCCAGGCGACCCCAAAATAAAGTCCATAGAAATGTCAATCAAAGTTCTTTTTAAGAATAGCTTGCAAAGTTGTTCCCAAAGTCTATTGACAACTTCAGTTTTTCGATCCATTTGAGGATAACAAGTAGTAGAAAACAACAATTTTGTGTCAAGTTTAGCCCATAAAGTCTTCGAAAAGTAACTCGAGAATTTAACATCGCGACCAGAAACAATAGTCCTAGGCATGCCATGCAACCTAACGACTTCTCTAAAGAACAAATCCGCAATGTTTGAAGCATCATCGGTTTTATGACAAGCTATAAAATGTGCCATCTTAGAGAATCTATCCACAACAAAAAAAATAGAATCCCTCCCCTTCTTTGTCCTACGCGACCCCAAAATAAAGTCCATATAAATGTCAATCAAAGTTCTTTTTAAGAAAAGCACGCAAAGGTGTTCCCAAAGTTCTATTGACAACTTCAGTTTGTCCATCCGTTTGAGCATGACAAGTAGTAGAAAACAACAATTTTGTGCCAAGTTTAGCCCATAAAGTCTTCCAAAAGTAACTCAAAAATTTAACATCGCGACAAGAAACAATAGTCCTAGGCACGCCATGCAACCTAACGACTTCTCTAAAGAACAAATCCGCAATGTTTGAAGCATCATCGGTTTTATGACAAGCTATAAAATGTGCCATCTTAGAGAATCTATCCACAACAACAAAAATAGAATCCCTCCCCTTCTAAGTACTAGGCAACCCCAAAATAAAGTCCATAGAAATGTCAATCCAAGTTCTTTTTAAGAATAGCACGCAAAAGTGTTCCCAAAGTTCTATTGACAACTTCAGTTTGTCAATCCGTTTGAGGACGACAAGTAGTAGAAAACAACAATTTTGTGCCAAGTTTAGCCCATAAAGACTTCCGAAAGTAACTCCAGAATTTAACATCGCGACCAGAAACAATAGTCCTAGGCAAGCCATGCAACCTAACGACTTCTCTAAAGAACAAATCCGCAATGTTTGAAGCATCATCGGTTTTATGACAAGCTATAAAATGTGCCATCTTAGAGAATCCCTCCCCTTCTTAGTCCTAGGCAACCCCAAAATAAAGTCCATAGAAATGTCAAACCAAGTTCTGTTTAAGAATAGCACGCAAAAGTGTTCCCAAAGTTCTAATGACAACTTCAATTCGTCCATCCGTTTGAGGATGACAAGTAGTAGAAAACAACAATTTTGTGCCAAGTTTAGCCCATAAAGTCTTTCAAAAGTAATTCAAGAATTTAACATCGCGACCAGAAACAATAGTCCTAGGCATGCCATGCAACCTAACGACTTCTCTAAAGAACAAATCCGCAACGTTTGAAGAATCATCGGTTTTATGACAAGCTATAAAATGTGCCATCTTAGAGAATCTATCCACAACAACAAAAATAGAATCCCTCCCCTTCTTAGTCCTAGGCAACCCCTAAATAAAGTCCATCGAAATGTCAATCCAAGTTCTTTTAAGTATAGCACGCAAAGGTGTTCCCAAAGTTCTATTTGCAACTTCAGTTTATCCATCCGTTTGAAAATGACAAGTATTAGAAAACAACAATTTTGTGCCAAGTTTAGCCCATAAAGTCTTCCAAAAGTAACTCCAGAATTTAACATCGCGACCAGAAACAATAGTCCTAGGCATGCCATGCAACCTAACGACTTCTCTAAAGAATAAATCCGCAATGTTTGAAGCATCATCGGTTTTATGACAAGCTATAAAATGTGCCATCTTAGAGAATCTATCCACAACAACAAAAATAGAATCCCTCCCCTTCTTAGTCCTAGGCAACCCCAAAATAAAGTCCATAGAATTGTCAATCCAAGTTCTTTTTAAGAATAGCACGCAAAAGTGTTCCCAAAGTTCTATTGACAACTTCAGTTTGTCCATCCGTTTGAGGACAACAAGTAGTAGAAAACAACAATTTTGTGCCAAGTTTAGCCCATAAAGTCTTCCAAAAGTAACTCAAGAATTTAATATCGCGACCAGAAACAATAGTCCTAGGCATGCCATGCAACCTAACGACTTCTCTAAAGAACAAATCCGCAACGTTTGAAGCATCATCGGTTTTATGACAAGCTATAAAATGTGCCATCTTAGAGAATCTATCCACAACAACAAAAATAGAATCCCTCCCCTTCTTAGTCCTAGGCAACCCCTAAATAAAGTCCATCGAAATGTCAATCCAAGTTCTTTTAAGTATAGCACGCAAAGGTGTTCCCAAAGTTCTATTGGCAACTTCAGTTTATCCATCCGTTTGAAAATGACAAGTAGTAGAAAACAACAATTTTGTGCCAAGTTTAGCCCATAAAGACTTCCGAAAGTAACTCCAGAATTTAACATCGCGACCAGAAACAATAGTCCTAGGCAAGCCATGCAACCTAACGACTTCTCTAAAGAACAAATACGCAATGTTTGAAGCATCATCGGTTTTATGACAAGCTATAAAATGTGCCATTTTTGAGAATCTATCCACAACAACAAAAATAGAATCCCTCCCCTTCTTAGTCCTAGGCAACCCCAAAATAAAGTCCATAGAAATGTCAATCCAAGTTCTTTTTAAGAATAGCACGCAAAAGTGTTCCCAAAGTTCTATTGACAACTTCAGTTTGTCCATCCGTTTGAGGACGACAAGTAGTAGAAAACAACAATTTTGTGCCAAGTTTAGCCCATAAAGTCCTCCAAAAGTAACTCAAGAAATTAACATCGCGACCAGAAACAATAGTCCTAGGCATGCCATGCAACCTAACGACTTCTCTAAAGAACAAATCCGCAATGTTTGAAGCATCATCGGTTTTATGACAAGCTATAAAATGTGCCATCTTAGAGAATCCCTCCCCTTCTTAGTCCTAGGCAACCCCAAAATAAAGTCCATAGAAATGTCAAACCAAGTTCTATTTAAGAATAGCACGCAAAAGTGTTCCCAAAGTTCTAATGACAACTTCAATTCGTCCATCCGTTTGAGGATGACAAGTAGTAGAAAACAACAATTTTGTGCCAAGTTTAGCCCATAAAGTCTTCTAAAAGTAATTCAAGAATTTAACATCGCGACCAGAAACAATAGTCCTAGGCATGCCATGCAACCTAACGACTTCTCTAAAGAACAAATCCGCAATGTTTGAAGCATCATCGGTTTTATGACAAGCTATAAAATGTGCCATCTTAGAGAATCTATCCACAACAACAAAAATAGAATCCCTCCCCTTCTTAGTCCTAGGCAACCCCTAAATAAAGTCCATCGAAATGTCAATCCAAGTTCTTTTAAGTAATAGCACGCAAAGGTGTTCCCAAAGTTCTATTGACAACTTCAGTTTGTCCATCCGTTTGAGAATGACAAGTAGTAGAAAACAACAATTTTGTGCCAAGTTTAGCCCATAAAGTCTTCCAAAAGTAACTCCAGAATTTAACATCGCGACCAGAAACAATAGTCCTAGGCATGCCATGCAACCTAACGACTTCTCTAAAGAATAAATACGCAATGTTTGAAGCAGTCATCGGTTTTATGACAAGCTATAAAATGTGCCATCTTAGAGAATCTATCCACAACAACAAAAATAGAATCCCTCCCCTTCTTAGTCCTAGGCAACCCCAAAATAAAGTCCTTAGAAATGTCAATCCAAGTTCTGTTTAAGAATAGCACGCAAAAGTTTTCCCAAAGTTCTATTGACAACATCAGTTTGTCCATCCGTTTGAGGATGACAAGTAGTAGAAAACAACAATTTTGTGCCAAGTTTAGCCCATAAAGTCTTCCAAAAGTAACTCAAGAATTTAACATCGCGACCAGAAACAATAGTCCTAGGCATGCCATGCAACCTAACGACTTCTCTAAAGAATAAATCCGCAATGTTTGAAGCATCATCGGTTTTATGACAAGCTATAAATGTGCCATCTTACAGAATCTATCCACAACAACAAAAATAGAATCTCTCTCCTTCTTTGTCCCTAGGCGACCCCAAAATAAAGTCCATAGAAATGTCAATCCAAGTTCTTTTTAAGAATAGCTTGCAAAGTTGTTCCCAAAGTCTATTGACAACTTCAGTTTTTCGATCCATTTGAGGATAACAAGTAGTAGAAAACAACAATTTTGTGTCAAGTTTAGCCCATAAAGTCTTCGAAAAGTAACTCGAGAATTTAACATCGCGACCAGAAACAATAGTCCTAGGCATGCCATGCAACCTAACGACTTCTCTAAAGAACAAATCCGCAATGTTTGAAGCATCATCGGTTTTATGACAAGCTATAAAATGTGCCATCTTAGAGAATCTATCCACAACAAAAAAATAGAATCCCTCCCCTTCTTTGTCCTACGCGACCCCAAAATAAAGTCCATATAAATGTCAATCAAAGTTCTTTTTAAGAAAAGCACGCAAAGGTGTTCCCAAAGTTCTATTGACAACTTCAGTTTGTCCATCCGTTTGAGCATGACAAGTAGTAGAAAACAACAATTTTGTGCCAAGTTTAGCCCATAAAGTCTTCCAAAAGTAACTCAAAAATTTAACATCGCGACAAGAAACAATAGTCCTAGGCACGCCATGCAACCTAACGACTTCTCTAAAGAACAAATCCGCAATGTTTGAAGCATCATCGGTTTTATGACAAGCTATAAAATGTGCCATCTTAGAGAATCTATCCACAACAACAAAAATAGAATCCCTCCCCTTCTAAGTACTAGGCAACCCCAAAATAAAGTCCATAGAAATGTCAATCCAAGTTCTTTTTAAGAATAGCACGCAAAAGTGTTCCCAAAGTTCTATTGACAACTTCAGTTTGTCAATCCGTTTGAGGACGACAAGTAGTAGAAAACAACAATTTTGTGCCAAGTTTAGCCCATAAAGACTTCCGAAAGTAACTCCAGAATTTAACATCGCGACCAGAAACAATAGTCCTAGGCAAGCCATGCAACCTAACGACTTCTCTAAAGAACAAATCCGCAATGTTTGAAGCATCATCGGTTTTATGACAAGCTATAAAATGTGCCATCTTAGAGAATCCCTCCCCTTCTTAGTCCTAGGCAACCCCAAAATAAAGTCCATAGAAATGTCAAACCAAGTTCTGTTTAAGAATAGCACGCAAAAGTGTTCCCAAAGTTCTAATGACAACTTCAATTCGTCCATCCGTTTGAGGATGACAAGTAGTAGAAAACAACAATTTTGTGCCAAGTTTAGCCCATAAAGTCTTTCAAAAGTAATTCAAGAATTTAACATCGCGACCAGAAACAATAGTCCTAGGCATGCCATGCAACCTAACGACTTCTCTAAAGAACAAATCCGCAACGTTTGAAGAATCATCGGTTTTATGACAAGCTATAAAATGTGCCATCTTAGAGAATCTATCCACAACAACAAAAATAGAATCCCTCCCCTTCTTAGTCCTAGGCAACCCCTAAATAAAGTCCATCGAAATGTCAATCCAAGTTCTTTTAAGTATAGCACGCAAAGGTGTTCCCAAAGTTCTATTTGCAACTTCAGTTTATCCATCCGTTTGAAAATGACAAGTATTAGAAAACAACAATTTTGTGCCAAGTTTAGCCCATAAAGTCTTCCAAAAGTAACTCCAGAATTTAACATCGCGACCAGAAACAATAGTCCTAGGCATGCCATGCAACCTAACGACTTCTCTAAAGAATAAATACGCAATGTTTGAAGCATCATCGGTTTTATGACAAGCTATAAAATGTGCCATCTTAGAGAATCTATCCACAACAACAAAAATAGAATCCCTCCCCTTCTTAGTCCTAGGCAACCCCAAAATAAAGTCCATAGAATTGTCAATCCAAGTTCTTTTTAAGAATAGCACGCAAAAGTGTTCCCAAAGTTCTATTGACAACTTCAGTTTGTCCATCCGTTTGAGGACAACAAGTAGTAGAAAACAACAATTTTGTGCCAAGTTTAGCCCATAAAGTCTTCCAAAAGTAACTCAAGAATTTAATATCGCGACCAGAAACAATAGTCCTAGGCATGCCATGCAACCTAACGACTTCTCTAAAGAACAAATCCGCAACGTTCGAAGCATCATCGGTTTTATGACAAGCTATAAAATGTGCCATCTTAGAGAATCTATCCACAACAACAAAAATAGAATCCCTCCCCTTCTTAGTCCTAGGCAACCCCTAAATAAAGTCCATCGAAATGTCAATCCAAGTTCTTTTAAGTATAGCACGCAAAGGTGTTCCCAAAGTTCTATTGGCAACTTCAGTTTATCCATCCGTTTGAAAATGACAAGTAGTAGAAAACAACAATTTTGTGCCAAGTTTAGCCCATAAAGACTTCCGAAAGTAACTCCAGAATTTAACATCGCGACCAGAAACAATAGTCCTAGGCAAGCCATGCAACCTAACGACTTCTCTAAAGAACAAATACGCAATGTTTGAAGCATCATCGGTTTTATGACAAGCTATAAAATGTGCCATTTTTGAGAATCTATCCACAACAACAAAAATAGAATCCCTCCCCTTCTTAGTCCTAGGCAACCCCAAAATAAAGTCCATAGAAATGTCAATCCAAGTTCTTTTTAAGAATAGCACGCAAAAGTGTTCCCAAAGTTCTATTGACAACTTCAGTTTGTCCATCCGTTTGAGGACGACAAGTAGTAGAAAACAACAATTTTGTGCCAAGTTTAGCCCATAAAGTCCTCCAAAAGTAACTCAAGAAATTAACATCGCGACCAGAAACAATAGTCCTAGGCATGCCATGCAACCTAACGACTTCTCTAAAGAACAAATCCGCAATGTTTGAAGCATCATCGGTTTTATGACAAGCTATAAAATGTGCCATCTTAGAGAATCCCTCCCCTTCTTAGTCCTAGGCAACCCCAAAATAAAGTCCATAGAAATGTCAAACCAAGTTCTATTTAAGAATAGCACGCAAAAGTGTTCCCAAAGTTCTAATGACAACTTCAATTCGTCCATCCGTTTGAGGATGACAAGTAGTAGAAAACAACAATTTTGTGCCAAGTTTAGCCCATAAAGTCTTCTAAAAGTAATTCAAGAATTTAACATCGCGACCAGAAACAATAGTCCTAGGCATGCCATGCAACCTAACGACTTCTCTAAAGAACAAATCCGCAACGTTTGAAGCATCATCGGTTTTATGACAAGCTATAAAATGTGCCATCTTAGAGAATCTATCCACAACAACAAAAATAGAATCCCTCCCCTTCTTAGTCCTAGGCAACCCCTAAATAAATTCCATCGAAATGTGAATCCAAGTTCTTTTAAGTATAGCACGCAAAGGTGTTCCCAAAGTTCTATTTGCAACTTCAGTTTATCCATCCGTTTGAAAATGACAAGTATTAGAAAACAACAATTTTGTGCCAAGTTTAGCCCATAAAGTCTTCCAAAAGTAACTCCAGAATTTAACATCGCGACCAGAAACAATAGTCCTAGGCATGCCATGCAACCTAACGACTTCTCTAAAGAATAAATACGCAATGTTTGAAGCATCATCGGTTTTATGACAAGCTATAAAATGTGCCATCTTAGAGAATCTATCCACAACAACAAAAATAGAATCCCTCCCCTTCTTAGTCCTAGGCAACCCCAAAATAAAGTCCATAGAATTGTCAATCCAAGTTCTTTTTAAGAATAGCACGCAAAAGTGTTCCCAAAGTTCTATTGACAACTTCAGTTTGTCCATCCGTTTGAGGACAACAAGTAGTAGAAAACAACAATTTTGTGCCAAGTTTAGCCCATAAAGTCTTCCAAAAGTAACTCAAGAATTTAATATCGCGACCAGAAACAATAGTCCTAGGCATGCCATGCAACCTAACGAGTTCTCTAAAAAACAAATCCTCAATATTTGAAACATCATCGGTTTTATGACAAGCTATAAAATGTGCCATCTTAGAGAATCCCTCCCCTTCATAGTCCTAGGCAACCCCAAAATAAAATTCATAGAAATGTCAATCCAAGTTCTTTTTAAGAATAGCACGCAAAAGTGTTCCCAAAGTTCTATTGACAACTTCAGTTTGTCCATCCGTTTGAGGATGACAAGTAGTAGAAAACAACAATTTTGTGCCAAGTTTAGCCCATAAAGTCTTCCAAAAGTAACTAAAGAATTTAACATCGCGACCAGAAACAATAGTCCCAGGCATGCCATGCAACCTAACGACTTCTCTAAAGAACAAATCCGCAATGTTTGAAGCATCGTCGGTTTTATGACAAGCTATAAATGTGTCATCTTAGAGAATCTATCCACAACAACAAAAATAGAATCCCTACCCTTCTTTGTCCTAGGCGACCCCAAAATATAGTCCATAGAAATGTCAATCAAAGTTCTTTTTAAGAATAGCACGCAAAGGTGTTCCCAAAGTTCTATTGACAACTTCAGTTTTAACATCCGTTTGAGGATGACAAGTAGTAGAAAACAACAATTTTGTGCCATTTAGCCCATAAAGTCTTCCAAAAGTAACTCGAGAATTTAACATCGCGACCAGAAACAATAGTCCTAGGCATGCCATGCAACCTAACGACTTCTCTAAAGAACAAATCCGCAATGTTTGAAGCATCATCTGTAAGGCTCGAAGATTTAGTTATAATAATCAGACGAATTTGTTAAGAATTAAGTTGATTTTAGATGTATTTTATTGGATTTAAAAAGAAGGCAAAATGTACAAAAGAGATGAGAAAGGTCGAAGCTCCAGCGCATATGCGCGAAGATATGCGCGCACATGCGCGTAAATTCCAGTAGCTTCGGCGCACGTGCGCGAGATAATGCGCGCATATGCGCGATCCTTCCAGCAGCTATGGCGCACATGCGCGAGTTTAGTCGCGCATATGCGCGGTCGGTCCAGAAACATTGGCGCATATGCGCGGGAGTAGTGGCGCACATGCGCGGCGCCTCCAGAAACAGTGGCGCATATGCGCGAGTTGAGTGGCGCATATGCGCGAGGTGTTGAATTGCCGAGACAGTAGGTCTCGCGCACATGCGCGAGTAATGCCGCGCATATGCGCGAGACGTGTACTTCAAAGGGTTCGCCATGTGTGTGTAGGCATGCAAAGTATATATATATAATGGCTTCTCTTTGCCATTTTATCAGAGGAGACCACCGAAGAATTTAGAAGAAGGGCAAGGAAGGTTCTTTCATTTCAAATTGTGATTTTGAAAGTTTTACTCATCCAAATTCAAATCCGACTTCGGTTTTGAACTCCTCTCTTCATTATCTACAAAGTGACGTAAGTTTTCTTTGATTCCAGCATGTTTTGAAATTCAGATATTGGGGAAATGAGAATATGATAGTTATATTGTGTTCTTGGCATATTGAGCATGATATAATTGTAAACGGATCAAAGAAAGGATATCATATGCATTTCCTATGAATTTCAGTATGATTTATGAATTGTTGGGATAGGATTTATTGTGTTTTGGATGAATATTGTATTGGATTATGATTAAAGAATAAGATAGTGTTGATATCTGTTGAGAATTTGATTGACCGGTATCGAGAATTACGTCGTTATGCCGTCAAATTGTATCGAGATCACGTAGTGACTTGGTTATGTGTTGATTTAGATTAGAAATTGATAGAGTGCATATCCATATTTCCATTTCAGATTCGTATTGGAGATCGTGACAGCGATTCTACGACGAAAGGTATAAGTCATGTTTTGTTTGGGGAGATGTAACTCAAATAAGATATTATTTGAGTTTCCCAACTAAAATCACATACTAGTATTATTAGATATATTGTAACATGTTTATGAATTGTGTATAGCATTATATTCAATCTGTTAACATGTTTATGCTTTGATTTCAGAATTGTATTCAAGCATGTATGATCAGTATGATATTCAGATATGAATATGATTATACGTTGTTTACATATTGATATTCATTGCATTTAAGATAGGAGAGTCTTTGACAGGCATTGTCAAATAGCTAGACGTTTCGGTGTATCTCAGCATAGGAGTAGGCATTACTCTTATTGCCGCCGTTGATACAGCTCAGACCGAAGTCTAGGAATGAGACGTTCATTACCCCGATTGGAGGGTAGGTAGTGTCGTCTTATTCACACCGGGATCCCTAGAGTTCTAGTCGAGTCGAGTCCAGACATGGTGTGATTCGCATTGCATTGCATGTGCATATGATGTCATTCATGATAGCATGTTTCATGTTTAATTGATTATATGCATGTATACATGTTTATACTGGGATTTGTTCTCACCGGTTTTCCGGCTGTTGTTATGTCTGTATGTGTGCATAACAACAGGTGGGGCAGGATCTGGGTCACGCAGAGGATGAGAGATGGACATAGCGTGGTGATCTCGGGCATAGCAGAAGAACTAGTAGTTGTACTTTTGGCATGTACTGTATTTAATTACTAGTTGTCGAATATGGTTTGGAACCAGACATATTTGTATCTTATGTATGTATATTATGTTGTTGAGTAACATAGAGACTTCTTATGTTAGCTTTCATTTGAGTTAATGTAAAAGCAAAAATTTGACCCAGTTTTTATAATAACGATCCGTTTTAATCCCAAAGAAATGAATTAGAGCCCGGGTCCCCACAACAGGTGTCTTATTTACACCGGGATCCCTAGAGTTCTAGTCGAGTCGAGTCCAGACATGGTGTGATTCGCATTGCATTGCATGTGCATATGATGTCATTCATGATAGCATGTTTCATGTTTAATTGATTATATGCATGTATACATGTTTATACTTGGATTTGTTCTCACCGGTTTTACGGCTGTTGTTATGTCTGTATGTGTGCATAACAACAGGTGGGGCAGGATCTGGGTCACGCAGAGGATGAGAGATGGACATAGCGTGGTGATCTCGGGCATAGCAGAAGAACTAGTAGTTGTACTTTTGGCATGTACTGTATTTAATTACTAGTTGTCGAATATGGTTTGGAACCAGACATATTTGTATCTTATGTTTGTATATTATGTTGTTGAGTAACATAGAGACTTCTTATGTTAGCTTTCATTTGAGTTAATGTAAAAGCAAAAATTTGACCCACTTTTTATAATCACGATCCGTTTTAATCCCAAAGAAAAGAATTAGAGCCCGGGTCCCCACAACAGGTGGTATCAGAGCTGTAGGTTCTGTAGACTAAGATAGGATAGAATGAGCGGGGTAGATCGAGTCTTCTTCCTTGCTCTATGATGTGCTTGCATGTTTATTGCTTTACTTGTTACATGTTGTTTGTTATTTGACTGATTACAGCATGTATTGGTTAAGACTGAATCAGAACCGATTCTAGATCAGATGTAACTGACTAGAGGAGGGCTGAGACAATTGTATATCTGGTATTCTAATCAGTTGGATTATTAGATACATGCCTCCTAGAAGAGCAGTTGTGCCAGTACGACCACCAGCGCCAGAACAGGGTAGCACATCCGGAGATACGATGGATGTCACGGCTACACCTATGGAGACTCTATTAAAGCGATTCCAGTCATTCCGACCACCGACCTTAAAGGGTACAGAAAATGCAATTGAATGCGAAAGCTGGTTGGAGGATATCGAGATGTTATTCGAGTCTTTAGGGTATAGTGATGAGAAGAGAGTGAAGCTCATTGGCCATCAACTGCAAGATGTGGCTAAGTATTGGTGGGTGAATATAAGGAGAGCACTAGAACAGCGTGGCACCGAGGTTACGTGGAAAGCACTCAAGACGGAGTTCTATCAGCGATTTTTCCCTGTATCCTATCGCAAGGATAAAGGCGCTGAATTTGCAAACCTGAGGCAAGGGCAATTGAACATTGAAGAGTACGTTGCTAAATTTTCTTCTTTGCTTCGCTTTGCACCCCATGTTTCAGGAAATGATGAGGCCATGGCAGATCAGTTTATAAATGGCCTGAATCCAGATATCTTTACGTTGGTCAATACTGGGAGACCCGATAATTTTTCGGAGGCATTGAATCGTGCCAAAGGAGCTGAAGCAGGATTGCTTAGGCAACGGAGTGCTCCGTATGTTGCACCGAGTCCGAGACCGCCACTACCTCCATTCCAAGTTCCTCCTCCTCGATTCGAAAGTGGTGGTAGCAGCAGCGGACGCAAAGATCAGTTGAAAGCAAAGGGTAAACAGTTTAAGAGGGCAGGGAGCAGTTCTTCGAGCTCCAGCGGGCCAAGACAGAGAGGTTTTGGCCAGAGTCTAGAAGTGGCAAGTGGATATTGCAGTACTTGTGGAGGTAAGCATGCCACAGAACAATGTCAAGGTGTAGTGGGCAGGTGTAACGTATGCAAACAATAGGGGCATTATGCCAAGGTCTGTCCTCAGAGAAGTGGTGCATCGAGATTCCAGGCTGCAGGATCGTTTGCCTCCGTGACTCAGCCTGAGAGGCAAGCTTCATCTGTTCACTCATTTCAGCCGCCACCAGCACAGACCCAGCCTCGAGCCAGAGGTGGCCAGCCAGGGAGTCAGCCTCAAAGACAACAGGCTCAAGTGTTTGCCTTGACTGAAGAGCAAGCACAGGATGCCCCAGAGGATGTCATTGCAGGTAACTGTTTCCTTTGCGGTTATCCTGCTTATATATTGATAGATACGGGTGCATCGCATACATTCATATCAGAACGATATGCATTATCGCATTCTTTGCCTGTTGAGTCTTTGTTAGATGTGGTATCGATTAATTCTCCGTTGGGAAGTGGATTGATATCTGTAACTACGGTTAGACATTGCATTCTACAGTTTGAGGGGCATGAGATTGACAAAGTACAGAGCTACCGTGGATTGTTTCCACAAGATTGTCAGATTCAGACCAGAAATGACAGACGAGTGGAAATTCTACGGAAAGGGGTCCAGATCCCGGATTCCCTTGATTTCGGCTCTGACTATGAACAGGTTATTGCAAAGAGGAGCGGATGGTTTCTTTATTTATGCTGTAGATATGCAGAAGTCGAGCCCGGCGTTGGCAGATATACCAGTAGTGCGGGAATTTGCTGATATTTTTCCAGATGAGATCCCAGGATTACCTCCGGTTCGAGAGGTAGATTTTAGCATTGAACTTGCGCCAGGTACCGTCCCTATTTCAAGAGCTCCGTATAGGATGGCACCCATCGAACTCAAAGAATTGAAAGCACAGTTAGAAGATCTTCTGGCCAAGGGATATATCAGACCTAGTGTATCTCCTTGGGGCGCTCCAGTGCTATTTGTGCGAAAGAAAGATGGATCGATGCGGCTGTGTATCGATTATAGGCAACTGAACAAGGCAACGATCAAGAATAAATATCCTTTGCCTAGGATTGATGATTTATTTGATCAGTTGCAGGGATCCTCCGTGTACTCTAAGATTGATTTGCGTTCTGGGTATCATCAGCTCAGAGTTCGAGATATAGATATACCAAAGACAGCATTTCGAACCAGGTATGGGCATTACGAATTTATTGTTATGCCTTTTGGTTTAACAAATGCTCCTGCGGTATTTATGGGCTTGATGAACCAAGTGTTTCAGAAATATTTGGATGAATTTGTCATTGTTTTCATCGATGACATTTTGGTGTATTCTAAGAATAGGAATGAGCATGCAGAACATCTCAGGATTGTGTTACAGACATTGAGAAATGAGCGACTGTATGCGAAATTGTCAAAGTGTGAGTTTTGGATGAATCAGGTTGTATTCTTGGGGCATATCATTTCTGGAAATGGTATTTCTGTGGACCCGAGTAAAGTGGAAGCTGTGATCAGTTGGTCGAGACCGACTTCTGTACCCGAAATACGCAGTTTCATGGGCTTAGCCGGATACTACAGAAGATTTATCAAAGATTTCTCCAGTATTGCAAAGCCAATAACTCAATTGACGTAAAAGAATGCGCCGTTTGTTTGGTCAGAGGAGTGCGAGTCTAGCTTTCTAGAGTTGAAGAAAAGGCTGACCAGTGCTCCAGTACTGACGATACCCTCAGGTACGGGTGATTTCGTTGTATATTGTGATGCTTCTCATAGAGGTTTGGGATGTGTTCTTATGCAGCGAGGCCATGTGATCGCATACGCCTCGAGACAATTGAAGCCACATGAAGTTCGATACCCCATTCATGATCTGGAATTGGCGGCTATCGTATTTGCACTAAAGATTTGGCGTCATTATCTCTACGGCGAAAAATTTGAGATATTTTCCGATCACAAGAGCCTAAAGTACCTATTTTCTCAATCAGAATTGAATATGAGGCAGCGTAGATGGCTAGATCTTTTGAAAGACTTTGACTGTGAAATCAAGTATTATCCAGGGAAGTCAAATGCTGCAGCAGATGCCTTGAGTCGTAAGGTATGTTCTTTGTCCTTATCGACGATAGGTGTTAACAAGTTAGTTGAAAATTGCTGTACATCTGGATTAGAATTTGATACAGATAGTAAGCCACTACGACTTTTTACGATCCAAGTTGAGCCCAATTTGATTATGAGGATCAAGGAAGCACAAAGAACCGATCAGAATGTGCAGAGATCGATCCAAATGGTCACATCAGGGCATGTATCAGAATATCAGGTACGAGATCATGTGTTGTACGTGAATAACCGTCTAGTTGTGCCAGATGTTGCAGGTTTGAGACAGCGGATTCTGACAGAGGCACATTGTAGTCGGTTCAGCATTCATCCTGGTGGCAGGAAGATGTACAATGATTTGAAGACACAGTTCTGGTGGAAACAGATGAAGTCAGACATCGCCGAATATGTGTCTAAATGTCTGAATTGCCAACAGGTGAAGGCCGAGAGGAAGAAGCCCGGAGGGTTACTTCAGAGTTTGTCTATTCCAGAATGGAAATGGGATCACATTTCCATGGATTTTGTGACGAAGTTACCACGATCATCCAGAGGCTGCGATGCGATTTGGGTTATTATTGACAGATTGACCAAATCTGCTTGTTTCATCCCATACAGAATGACGTATAGACAGGATCAGATGGCGGAGATTTATATTCGTGAGGTAGTCAGATTGCATGGAGTGCCGAAGTCTATCGTATCAGATCGTGATCCACGATTCACTTCACACTTCTGGCACAGTCTACAGCAGGCCTTAGGTACGACATTGCACCTGAGTACTGCGTATCATCCTCAGACAGACGGACAGTCAGAGCGGACTATCCAGACTCTAGAGGATATGTTGAGAGCCGTAGTGCTAGATTTTGGCACTAGTTGGCAAGATTCCCTACCTCTTTGCGAATTTTCTTACAATAATAGCTATCAGATGAGTATCGAGATGGCACCGTTTGAAGCTTTGTATGGCAAGAAGTGCAGATCTCCGCTATACTGGGATGACATTTCAGAGGTACCAGAACTTGGGCCAGATATGATTCGTGACATGACAGAGAAGGTGAAACTCATTCAGAAGAGGATGAAGACTGCACAAGATCGACAAGCTAAGTATGCTAATATCAGACGTAGACCGTTAGTATTTGAGGCGGGAGATAGAGTATTCTTAAAGATTTCTCCATTCAGAGGCGTGGTGCGATTTGGCAAACGCGGGAAACTATCTCCTCGATACATTGGTCCTTACGAGATTCTTGAGAAGATTGGCGATCGAGCTTATCGACTTGCACTTCCTCCTTCTCTATCCGGAATACATGACGTGTTTCATGTATCAATGTTACGAAAATATATGCCAGATGTTTCTCACGTCATTCAACCTGACGAAGCTGAACTTGATCAGACGTTGAGCTACGTGGAACAACCGATACAGATCCTTGATCGGAAAAACAAGCAACTCAGAACGAAGAATATTCCACTTGTGAAAGTTCAGTGGAGTCGTCATGGTATCGAGGAAGCGACATGGGAGACAGAAGCCAGCATGAGACAGAAACACCCCGAGTTATTTCAATGATGTAAGTATTTGTTTAGTGTTGGTGTGATTACTTTTATACTTATAATGATAGAATGGCATGCGATTTCGAGGACGAACTCATTTCTTAGAGGGGGAGAAATGTAAGGCTCGAAGATTTAGTTATAATAATCAGACGAATTTGTTAAGAATTAAGTTGATTTTAGATGTATTTTATTGGATTTAAAAAGAAGGCAAAATGTACAAAAGAGATGAGAAAGGTCGAAGCTCCAGCGCATATGCGCGAAGATATGCGCGCACATGCGCGTAAATTCCAGTAGCTTCGGCGCACGTGCGCGAGATAATGCGCGCATATGCGCGATCCTTCCAGCAGCTATTGCGCACATGCGCGAGTTTAGTCGCGCATATGCGCGGTCGGTCCAGAAACATTGGCGCATATGCGCGGGAGTAGTGGGGCACATGCGCGGCGCCTCCAGAAACAGTGGCGCATATGCGCGAGTTGAGTGGCGCATATGCGCGAGGTGTTGAATTGCCGAGACAGTAGGTCTCGCGCACATGCGCGAGTAATGCCGCGCATATGCGCGAGACGTGTACTTCAAAGGGTTTGCCATGTGTGTGTAGGCATGCAAAGTATATATATATAATGGCTTCTCTTTGCCATTTTATCAGAGGAGACCACCGAAGAATTTAGGAGAAGGGCAAGGAAGGTTCTTTCATTTCAAATTGTGATTTTGAAAGTTTTACTCATCCAAATTCAAATCCGACTTCGGTCTTGAACTCCTCTCTTCATTATCTACAAAGTGACGTAAGTTTTCTTTGATTCCAGCATGTTTTGAAATTCAGATATTGGGGAAATGAGAATATGATAGTTATATTGTGTTCTTGGCATATTGAGCATGATATAATTGTAAACGGATCAAAGAAAGGATATCATATGCATTTCCTATGAATTTCAGTATGATTTATGAATTGTTGGGATAGGATTTATTGTGTTTTGGATGAATATTGTATTGGATTATGATTAAAGAATAAGATAGTGTTGATATCTGTTGAGAATTTGATTGACCGGTATCGAGAATTACGTCATTATGCCGTCAAATTGTATCGAGATCACGTAGTGACTTGGTTATGTGTTGATTTAGATTAGAAATTGATAGATTGCGTATCAACATTTCCATTTCAGATTCGTATTGGAGATCGTGACAGCGATTCTACGACGAAAGGTATAAGTCATGTTTTGTTTGGGGAGATGTAACTCAAATAAGATATTATTTGAGTTTCCCAACCAAAATCACATACTAGTATTATTAGATATATTGTAACATGTTTATGAATTGTGTATAGCATTATATTCAATCTGTTAACATGTTTATGCTTTGATTTCAGAATTGTATTCAAGCATGTATGATCAGTATGATATTCAGATATGAATATGATTATACGTTGTTTACATATTGATATTCATTGCATTTAAGATAGGAGAGTCTTTGACAGGCATTGTCAAATAGCTAGACGTTTCGGTGTATCTCAGCATAGGAGTAGGCATTACTCTTATTGCCGCCGTTGATACAGCTCAGACCGAAGTCTAGGAATGAGACGTTCATTACCCCGATTGGAGGGTAGGTAGTGACGTCTTATTCACACCGGGATCCCTAGAGTTCTAGTCGAGTCGAGTCCAGACATGGTGTGATTCGCATTGCATTGCATGTGCATATGATGTCATTCATGATAGCATGTTTCATGTTTAATTGATTATATGCATGTATACATGTTTATACTGGGATTTGTTCTCACCGGTTTTCCGGCTGTTGTTATGTCTGTATGTGTGCATAACAACAGGTGGGGCAGGATCTGGGTCACGCAGAGGATGAGAGATGGACATAGCGTGGTGATCTCGGGCATAGCAGAAGAACTAGTAGTTGTACTTTTGGCATGTACTGTATTTAATTACTAGTTGTCGAATATGGTTTGGAACCAGACATATTTGTATCTTATGTTTGTATATTATGTTGTTGAGTAACATAGAGACTTCTTATGTTAGCTTTCATTTGAGTTAATGTAAAAGCAAAAATTTGACCCACTTTTTATAATAACGATCCGTTTTAATCCCAAAGAAAAGAATTAGAGCCCGGGTCCCCACAACAGGTGGTATCAGAGCTGTAGGTTCTGTAGACTAAGATAGGATAGAATGAGCGGGGTAGATCGAGTCTTCTTCCTTGCTCTATGATGTGCTTGCATGTTTATTGCTTTACTTGTTACATGTTGTTTGTTATTTGACTGATTACAGCATGTATTGGTTAAGACTGAATCAGAACCGATTCTAGATCAGAGGTAACTGACTAGAGGAGGGCTGAGACAGTTGTATATCTGGTATTCTAATCAGTTGGATTATTAGATACATGCCTCCTAGAAGAGCAGTTGTGCCAGTACGACCACCAGCGCCAGAACAGGGTAGCACATCCGGAGATACGATGGATGTCACGGCTACACCTATGGAGACTCTATTAAAGCGATTCCAGTCATTCCGACCACCGACCTTAAAGGGTACAGAAAATGCAATTGAATGCGAAAGCTGGTTGGAGGATATCGAGATGTTATTCGAGTCTTTAGGGTATAGTGATGAGAAGAGAGTGAAGCTCATTGGCCATCAACTGCAAGATGTGGCTAAGTATTGGTGGGTGAATATAAGGAGAGCACTAGAACAGCGTGGCACCGAGGTTACGTGGAAAGCACTCAAGACGGAGTTCTATCAGCGATTTTTCCCTGTATCCTATCGCAAGGATAAAGGCGCTGAATTTGCAAACCTGAGGCAAGGGCAATTGAACATTGAAGAGTACGTTGCTAAATTTTCTTCTTTGCTTCGCTTTGCACCCCATGTTTCAGGAAATGATGAGGCCATGGCAGATCAGTTTATAAATGGCCTGAATCCAGATATCTTTACGTTGGTCAATACTGGGAGACCCGATAATTTTTCGGAGGCATTGAATCGTGCCAAAGGAGCTGAAGCAGGATTGCTTAGGCAACGGAGTGCTCCGTATGTTGCACAGAGTCCGAGACCGCCACTACCTCCATTCCAAGTTCCTCCTCCTCGATTCGAAAGTGGTGGTAGCAGCAGCGGATGCAAAGATCAGTTGAAAGCAAAGGGTAAACAGTTTAAGAGGGCAGGGAGCAGTTCTTCGAGCTCCAGCGGGCCAAGACAGAGAGGTTTTGGCCAGAGTCTAGAAGTGGCAAGTGGATATTGCAGTACTTGTGGAGGTAAGCATGCCACAGAACAATGTCAAGGTGTAGTGGGCAGGTGTAACGTATGCAAACAACAGGGGCATTATGCCAAGGTCTGTCCTCAGAGAAGTGGTGCATCGAGATTCCAGGCTGCAGGATCGTTTGCCTCCGTGACTCAGCCTGAGAGGCAAGCTTCATCTGTTCACTCATTTCAGCCGCCACCAGCACAGACCCAGCCTCGAGCCAGAGGTGGCCAGCCAGGGAGTCAGCCTCAAAGACAACAAGCTCAAGTGTTTGCCTTGACTGAAGAGCAAGCACAGGATGCCCCAGAGGATGTCATTGCAGGTAACTGTTTCCTTTGCGGTTATCCTGCTTATATATTGATAGATACGGGTGCATCGCATACATTCATATCAGAACGATTTGCATTATCGCATTCTTTGCCTGTTGAGTCTTTGTTAGATGTGGTATCGATTAATTCTCCGTTGGGAAGTGGATTGATATCTGTAACTACGGTTAGACATTGCATTCTACAGTTTGAGGGGCATGAGATTGACCTAGATTGTATAGTGTTGGGTCTAGCTGATTTTGACTGTATAGTCGGTATTGACATGCTGACAAAGTATAGAGCTACCGTGGATTGTTTCCACAAGATTGTCAGATTCAGACCAGAAATGACAGACGAGTGGAAATTCTACGGAAAGGGGTCCAGATCCCGGATTCCCTTGATTTCGGCTCTGACTATGAACAGGTTATTGCAAAGAGGAGCGGATGGTTTCTTTATTTATGCTGTAGATATGCAGAAGTCGAGCCCGGCGTTGGCAGATATACCAGTAGTGCGGGAATTTGCTGATATTTTTCCAGATGAGATCCCAGGATTACCTCCGGTTGAGAGGTAGATTTTAGCATTGAACTTGCGCCAGGTACCGTCCCTATTTCAAGAGCTCCGTATAGGATGGCACCCATCGAACTCAAAGAATTGAAAGCACAGCTAGAAGATCTTCTGGCCAAGGGATATATCAGACCTAGTGTATCTCCTTGGGGCGCTCCAGTGCTATTTGTGCGAAAGAAAGATGGATCGATGCGGCTGTGTATCGATTATAGGCAACTGAACAAGGCAACGATCAAGAATAAATATCCTTTGCCTAGGATTGATGATTTATTTGATCAGTTGCAGGGATCCTCCGTGTACTCTAAGATTGATTTGCGTTCTGGGTATCATCAGCTCAGAGTTCGAGATATAGATATACCAAAGACAGCATTTCGAACCAGGTATGGGCATTACGAATTTATTGTTATGCCTTTTGGTTTAACAAATGCTCCTGCGGTATTTATGGGCTTGATGAACCAAGTGTTTCAGAAATATTTGGATGAATTTGTCATTGTTTTCATCGATGACATTTTGGTGTATTCTAAGAATAGGAATGAGCATGCAGAACATCTCAGGATTGTGTTACAGACATTGAGAAATGAGCGACTGTATGCGAAATTGTCAAAGTGTGAGTTTTGGATGAATCAGGTTGTATTCTTGGGGCATATCATTTCTGGAAATGGTATTTCTGTGGACCCGAGTAAAGTGGAAGCTGTGATCAGTTGGTCGAGACCGACTTCTGTACCCGAAATATGCAGTTTCATGGGCTTAGCCGGATACTACAGAAGATTTATCAAATATTTCTCCAGTATTGCAAAGCCAATAACTCAATTGACGCAAAAGAATGCGCCGTTTGTTTGGTCAGAGGAGTGCGAGTCTAGCTTTCTAGAGTTGAAGAAAAGGCTGACCAGTGCTCCAGTACTGACGATACCCTCAGGTACGGGTGATTTCGTTGTATATTGTGATGCTTCTCATAGAGGTTTGGGATGTGTTCTTATGCAGCGAGGCCATGTGATCGCATACGCCTCGAGACAATTGAAGCCACATGAAGTTCGATACCCCATTCATGATCTGGAATTGGCGGCTATCGTATTTGCACTAAAGATTTGGCGTCATTATCTCTACGGCGAAAAATTTGAGATATTTTCCGATCACAAGAGCCTAAAGTACCTATTTTCTCAATCAGAATTGAATATGAGGCAGCGTAGATGGCTAGATCTTTTGAAAGACTTTGACTGTGAAATCAAATATTATCCAGGGAAGTCAAATGCTGCAGCAGATGCCTTGAGTCGTAAGGTATGTTCTTTGTCCTTATCGACGATAGGTGTTAACAAGTTAGTTGAAAATTGCTGTACATCTGGATTAGAATTTGATACAGATAGTAAGACACTACGACTTTTTACGATCCAAGTTGAGCCCAATTTTATTATGAGGATCAAGGAAGCACAAAGAACCGATCAGAATGTGCAGAGATCGATCCAAATGGTCACATCAGGGCATGTATCAGAATATCAGGTACGAGATCATGTGTTGTACGTGAATAACCGTCTAGTTGTGCCAGATGTTGCAGGTTTGAGACAGCGGATTCTGACAGAGGCACATTGTAGTCGGTTCAGCATTCATCCTGGTGGCAGGAAGATGTACAATGATTTGAAGACACAGTTCTGGTGGAAACAGATGAAGTCAGACATCGCCGAATATGTGTCTAAATGTCTGAATTGCCAACAGGTGAAGGCCGAGAGGAAGAAGCCCGAGGGTTACTTCAGAGTTTGTCTATTCCAGAATGGAAATGGGATCACATTTCCATGGATTTTGTGACGAAATTACCACGATCATCCAGAGGCTGCGATGCGATTTGGGTTATTATTGACAGATTGACCAAATCTGCTTGTTTCATCCCATACAGAATGACGTATAGACAGGATCAGATGGCGGAGATTTATATTCGTGAGGTAGTCAGATTGCATGGAGTGCCGAAGTCTATCGTATCAGATCGTGATCCACAATTCACTTCACACTTCTGGCACAGTCTACAGCAGGCCTTAGGTACGACATTGCACCTGAGTACTGCGTATCATCCTCAGACAGACGGACAGTCAGAGCGGACTATCCTGACTCTAGAGGATATGTTGAGAGCCGTAGTGCTAGATTTTGGCACTAGTTGGCAAGATTTCCTACCTCTTTGCGAATTTTCTTACAATAATAGCTATCAGATGAGTATCGAGATGGCACCGTTTGAAGCTTTGTATGGCAAGAAGTGCAGATCTCCGCTATACTGGGATGACGTTTCAGAGGTACCAGAACTTGGGCCAGATATGATTCGTGACATGACAGAGAAGGTGAAACTCATTCAGAAGAGGATGAAGACTGCACAAGATCGACAAGCTAAGTATGCCAATATCAGACGTAGACCGTTAGTATTTGAGGCGGGAGATAGAGTATTCTTAAAGATTTCTCCATTCAGAGGCGTGGTGCGATTTGGCAAACGCGGGAAACTATCTCCTCGATACATTGGTCCTTACGAGATTCTTGAGAAGATTGGCGATCGAGCTTATCGACTTGCACTTCCTCCTTCTCTATCCGGAATACATGACGTGTTTCATGTATCAATGTTACGAAAATATATGCCAGATGTTTCTCACGTCATTCAACCTGACGAAGCTGAACTTGATCAGACGTTGAGCTACGTGGAACAACCGATACAGATCCTTGATCGGAAAAACAAGCAACTCAGAACGAAGAATATTCCACTTGTGAAAGTTCAGTGGAGTCGTCATGGTATCGAGGAAGCGACATGGGAGACAGAAGCCAACATGAGACAGAAACACCCCGAGTTATTTCAATGATGTAAGTATTTGTTTAGTGTTGGTGTGATTACTTTTATACTTATAATGATAGAATGGCATGCGATTTCGAGGACGAACTCATTTCTTAGAGGGGGAGAAATGTAAGGCTCGAAGATTTAGTTATAATAATCAGACGAATTTGTTAAGAATTAAGTTGATTTTAGATGTATTTTATTGGATTTAAAAAGAAGGCAAAATGTACAAAAGAGATGAGAAAGGTCGAAGCTCCAGCGCATATGCGCGAAGATATGCGCGCACATGCGCGTAAATTCCAGTAGCTTCGGCGCACGTGCGCGAGATAATGCGCGCATATGCGCGATCCTTCCAGCAGCTATGGCGCACATGCGCGAGTTTAGTCGCGCATATGCGCGGTCGGTCCAGAAACATTGGCGCATATGCGCGGGAGTAGTGGCGCACATGCGCGGCGCCTCCAGAAACAGTGGCGCATATGCGCGAGTTGAGTGGCGCATATGCGCGAGGTGTTGAATTGCCGAGACAGTAGGTCTCGCGCACATGCGCGAGTAATGCCGCGCATATGCGCGAGACGTGTACTTCAAAGGGTTTGCCATGTGTGTGTAGGCATGCAAAGTATATATATATAATGGCTTCTCTTTGCCATTTTATCAGAGGAGACCACCGAAGAATTTAGGAGAAGGGCAAGGAAGGTTCTTTCATTTCAAATTGTGATTTTGAAAGTTTTACTCATCCAAATTCAAATCCGACTTCGGTCTTGAACTCCTCTCTTCATTATCTACAAAGTGACGTAAGTTTTCTTTGATTCCAGCATGTTTTGAAATTCAGATATTGGGGAAATGAGAATATGATAGTTATATTGTGTTCTTGGCATATTGAGCATGATATAATTGTAAACGGATCAAAGAAAGGATATCATATGCATTTCCTATGAATTTCAGTATGATTTATGAATTGTTGGGATAGGATTTATTGTGTTTTGGATGAATATTGTATTGGATTATGATTAAAGAATAAGATAGTGTTGATATCTGTTGAGAATTTGATTGACCGGTATCGAGAATTACGTCGTTATGCCGTCAAATTGTATCGAGATCACGTAGTGACTTGGTTATGTGTTGATTTGGATTAGAAATTGATAGAGTGCGTATCAACATTTCCATTTCAGATTCGTATTGGAGATCGTGACAGCGATTCTACGACGAAAGGTATAAGTCATGTTTTGTTTGGGGAGATGTAACTCAAATAAGATATTATTTGAGTTTCCCAACCAAAATCACATACTAGTATTATTAGATATATTGTAACATGTTTATGAATTGTGTATAGCATTATATTCAATCTGTTAACATGTTTATGCTTTGATTTCAGAATTGTATTCAAGCATGTATGATCAGTATGATATTCAGATATGAATATGATTATACGTTGTTTACATATTGATATTCATTGCATTTAAGATAGGAGAGTCTTTGACAGGCATTGTCAAATAGCTAGACGTTTCGGTGTATCTCAGCATAGGAGTAGGCATTACTCTTATTGCCGCCGTTGATACAGCTCAGACCGAAGTCTAGGAATGAGACGTTCATTACCCCGATTGGAGGGTAGGTAGTGACGTCTTATTCACACCGGGATCCCTAGAGTTCTAGTCGAGTCGAGTCCAGACATGGTGTGATTCGCATTGCATTGCATGTGCATATGATGTCATTCATGATAGCATGTTTCATGTTTAATTGATTATATGCATGTATACATGTTTATACTGGGATTTGTTCTCACCGGTTTTCCGGCTGTTGTTATGTCTGTATGTGTGCATAACAACAGGTGGGGCAGGATCTGGGTCACGCAGAGGATGAGAGATGGACATAGCGTGGTGATCTCGGGCATAGCAGAAGAACTAGTAGTTGTACTTTTGGCATGTACTGTATTTAATTACTAGTTGTCGAATATGGTTTGGAACCAGACATATTTGTATCTTATGTTTGTATATTATGTTGTTGAGTAACATAGAGACTTCTTATGTTAGCTTTCATTTGAGTTAATGTAAAAGCAAAAATTTGACCCACTTTTTATAATAACGATCCGTTTTAATCTCAAAGAAAAGAATTAGAGCCCGGGTCCCCACAACAGGTGGTATCAGAGCTTAGGTTCTGTAGACTAAGATAGGATAGAATGAGCGGGGTAGATCGAGTCTTCTTCCTTGCTCTATGATGTGCTAGCATGTTTATTGCTTTACTTGTTACATGTTGTTTGTTATTTGACTGATTACAGCATGTATTGGTTAAGACTGAATCAGAACCGATTCTAGATCAGAGGTAACTGACTAGAGGAGGGCTGAGACAGTTGTATATCTGGTATTCTAATCAGTTGGATTATTAGATACATGCCTCCTAGAAGAGCAGTTGTGCCAGTACGACCACCAGCGCCAGAACAGGGTAGCACATCCGGAGATACGATGGATGTCACGGCTACACCTATGGAGACTCTATTAAAGCGATTCCAGTCATTCCGACCACCGACCTTAAAGGGTACAGAAAATGCAATTGAATGCGAAAGCTGGTTGGAGGATATCGAGATGTTATTCGAGTCTTTAGGGTATAGTGATGAGAAAAGAGTGAAGCTCATTGGCCATCAACTGCAAGATGTGGCTAAGTATTGGTGGGTGAATATAAGGAGAGCACTAGAACAGCGTGGCACCGAGGTTACGTGGAAAGCACTCAAGACGGAGTTCTATCAGCGATTTTTCCCTGTATCCTATCGCAAGGATAAAGGCGCTGAATTTGCAAACCTGAGGCAAGGGCAATTGAACATTGAAGAGTACGTTGCTAAATTTTCTTCTTTGCTTCGCTTTGCACCCCATGTTTCAGGAAATGATGAGGCCATGGCAGATCAGTTTATAAATGGCCTGAATCCAGATATCTTTACGTTGGTCAATACTGGGAGACCCGATAATTTTTCGGAGGCATTGAATCGTGCCAAAGGAGCTGAAGCAGGATTGCTTAGGCAACGGAGTGCTCCGTATGTTGCACCGAGTCCGAGACCGCCACTACCTCCATTCCAAGTTCCTCCTCCTCGATTCGAAAGTGGTGGTAGCAGCAGCGGACGCAAAGATCAGTTGAAAGCAAAGGGTAAACAGTTTAAGAGGGCAGGGAGCAGTTCTTCGAGCTCCAGCGGGCCAAGACAGAGAGGTTTTGGCCAGAGTCTAGAAGTGGCAAGTGGATATTGCAGTACTTGTGGAGGTAAGCATGCCACAGAACAATGTCAAGGTGTAGTGGGCAGGTGTAACGTATGCAAACAACAGGGGCATTATGCCAAGGTCTGTCCTCAGAGAAGTGTTGCATCGAGATTCCAGGCTGCAGGATCGTTTGCCTCCGTGACTCAGCCTGAGAGGCAAGCTTCATCTGTTCACTCATTTCAGCCGCCACCAGCACAGACCCAGCCTCGAGCCAGAGGTGGCCAGCCAGGGAGTCAGCCTCAAAGACAACAGGCTCAAGTGTTTGCCTTGACTGAAGAGCAAGCACAGGATGCCCCAGAGGATGTCATTGCAGGTAACTGTTTCCTTTGCGGTTATCCTGCTTATATATTGATAGATACGGGTGCATCGCATACATTCATATCAGAACGATTTGCATTATCGCATTCTTTGCCTGTTGAGTCTTTGTTAGATGTGGTATCGATTAATTCACCGTTGGGAAGTGGATTGATATCTGTAACTACGGTTAGACATTGCATTCTACAGTTTGAGGGGCATGAGATTGACCTAGATTGTATAGTGTTGGGTCTAGCTGATTTTGACTGTATAGTCGGTATTGACATGCTGACAAAGTACAGAGCTACCGTGGATTGTTTCCACAAGATTGTCAGATTCAGACCAGAAATGACAGACGAGTGGAAATTCTACGGAAAGGGGTCCAGATCCCGGATTCCCTTGATTTCGGCTCTGACTATGAACAGGTTATTGCAAAGAGGAGCGGATGGTTTCTTTATTTATGCTGTAGATATGCAGAAGTCGAGCCCGGCGTTGGCAGATATACCAGTAGTGCGGGAATTTGCTGATATTTTTCCAGATGAGATCCCAGGATTACCTCCGGTTGAGAGGTAGATTTTAGCATTGAACTTGCGCCAGGTACCGTCCCTATTTCAAGAGCTCCGTATAGGATGGCACCCATCGAACTCAAAGAATTGAAAGCACAGCTAGAAGATCTTCTGGCCAAGGGATATATCAGACCTAGTGTATCTCCTTGGGGCGCTCCAGTGCTATTTGTGCGAAAGAAAGATGGATCGATGCGGCTGTGTATCGATTATAGGCAACTGAACAAGGCAACGATCAAGAATAAATATCCTTTGCCTAGGATTGATGATTTATTTGATCAGTTGCAGGGATCCTCCGTGTACTCTAAGATTGATTTGCGTTCTGGGTATCATCAGCTCAGAGTTCGAGATATAGATATACCAAAGACAGCATTTCGAACCAGGTATGGGCATTACGAATTTATTGTTATGCCTTTTGGTTTAACAAATGCTCCTGCGGTATTTATGGGCTTGATGAACCAAGTGTTTCAGAAATATTTGGATGAATTTGTCATTGTTTTCATCGATGACATTTTGGTGTATTCTAAGAATAGGAATGAGCATGCAGAACATCTCAGGATTGTGTTACAGACATTGAGAAATGAGCGACTGTATGCGAAATTGTCAAAGTGTGAGTTTTGGATGAATCAGGTTGTATTCTTGGGGCATATCATTTCTGGAAATGGTATTTCTGTGGACCCGAGTAAAGTGGAAGCTGTGATCAGTTGGTCGAGACCGACTTCTGTACCCGAAATACGCAGTTTCATGGGCTTAGCCGGATACTACAGAAGATTTATCAAATATTTCTCCAGTATTGCAAAGCCAATAACTCAATTGACGCAAAAGAATACGCCGTTTGTTTGGTCAGAGGAGTGCGAGTCTAGCTTTCTAGAGTTGAAGAAAAGGCTGACCAGTGCTCCAGTACTGACGATACACTCAGGTACGGGTGATTTCGTTGTATATTGTGATGCTTCTCATAGAGGTTTGGGATGTGTTCTTATGCAGCGAGGCCATGTGATCGCATACGCCTCGAGACAATTGAAGCCACATGAAGTTCGATACCCCATTCATGATCTGGAATTGGCGGCTATCGTATTTGCACTAAAGATTTGGCGTCATTATCTCTACGGCGAAAAATTTGAGATATTTTCCGATCACAAGAGCCTAAAGTACCTATTTTCTCAATCAGAATTGAATATGAGGCAGCGTAGATGGCTAGATCTTTTGAAAGACTTTGACTGTGAAATCAAATATTATCCAGGGAAGTCAAATGCAGCAGCAGATGCCTTGAGTCGTAAGGTATGTTCTTTGTCCTTATCGACGATAGGTGTTAACAAGTTAGTTTAAAATTGCGGTACATCTGGATTAGAATTTGATACAGATAGTAAGCCACTACGACTTTTTACGATCCAAGTTGAGCCCAATTTTATTATGAGGATCAAGGAAGCACAAAGAACCGATCAGAATGTGCAGAGATCGATCCAAATGGTCACATCAGGGCATGTATCAGAATATCAGGTACGAGATCATGTGTTGTACGTGAATAACCGTCTAGTTGTGCCAGATGTTGCAGGTTTGAGACAGCGGATTCTGACAGAGGCACATTGTAGTCGGTTCAGCATTCATCCTGGTGGCAGGAAGATGTACAATGATTTGAAGACACAGTTCTGGTGGAAACAGATGAAGTCAGACATCGCCGAATATTTGTTTAAATGTCTGAATTGCCAACAGGTGAAGGCCGAGAGGAAGAAGCCCGGAGGGTTACTTCAGAGTTTGTCTATTCCAGAATGGAAATGGGATCACATTTCCATGGATTTTGTGACGAAGTTACCACGATCATCCAGAGGCTGCGATGCGATTTGGGTTATTATTGACAGATTGACCAAATCTGCTTGTTTCATCCCATACAGAATGACGTATAGACAGGATCAGATGGCGGAGATTTATATTCGTGAGGTAGTCAGATTGCATGGAGTGCCGAAGTCTATCGTATCAGATCGTGATCCACGATTCACTTCACACTTCTGGCACAGTCTACAGCAGGCCTTAGGTACGACATTGCACCTGAGTACTGCGTATCATCCTCAGACAGACGGACAGTCAGAGCGGACTATCCAGACTCTAGAGGATATGTTGAGAGCCGTAGTGCTAGATTTTGGCACTAGTTGGCAAGATTCCCTACCTCTTTGCGAATTTTCTTACAATAATAGCTATCAGATGAGTATCGAGATGGCACCGTTTGAAGCTTTGTATGGCAAGAAGTGCAGATCTCCGCTATACTGGGATGACGTTTCAGAGGTACCAGAACTTGGGCCAGATATGATTCGTGACATGACAGAGAAGGTGAAACTCATTCAGAAGAGGATGAAGACTGCACAAGATCGACAAGCTAAGTATGCCAATATCAGACGTAGACCGTTAGTATTTGAGGCGGGAGATAGAGTATTCTTAAAGATTTCTCCATTCAGAGGCGTGGTGCGATTTGGCAAACGCGGGAAACTATCTCCTCGATACATTGGTCCTTACGAGATTCTTGAGAAGATTGGCGATCGAGCTTACCGACTTGCACTTCCTCCTTCTCTTTCCGGAATACATGACGTGTTTCATGTATCAATGTTACGAAAATATATGCCAGATGTTTCTCACGTCATTCAACCTGACGAAGCTGAACTTGATCAGACGTTGAGCTACGTGGAACAACCGATACAGATCCTTGATCGGAAAAACAAGCAACTCAGAACGAAGAATATTCCACTTGTGAAAGTTCAGTGGAGTCGTCATGGTATCGAGAAAGCGACATGGGAGATAGAAGCCAGCATGAGACAGAAACACCCCGAGTTATTTCAATGATGTAAGTATTTGTTTAGTGTTGGTGTGATTACTTTTATACTTATAATGATAGAATGGCATGCGATTTCGAGGACGAACTCATTTCTTAGAGGGGGAGAAATGTAAGGCTCGAAGATTTAGTTATAATAATCAGACGAATTTGTTAAGAATTAAGTTGATTTTAGATGTATTTTATTGGATTTAAAAAGAAGGCAAAATGTACAAAAGAGATGAGAAAGGTCGAAGCTCCAGCGCATATGCGCGAAGATATGCGCGCACATGCGCGTAAATTCCAGTAGCTTCGGCGCACGTGCGCGAGATAATGCGCGCATATGCGCGATCCTTCCAGCAGCTATGGCGCACATGCGCGAGTTTAGTCGCGCATATGCGCGGTCGGTCCAGAAACATTGGCGCATATGCGCGGGAGTAGTGGCGCACATGCGCGGCGCCTCCAGAAACAGTGGCGCATATGCGCGAGTTGAGTGGCGCATATGCGCGAGGTGTTGAATTGCCGAGACAGTAGGTCTCGCGCACATGCGCGAGTAATACCGCGCATATGCGCGAGACGTGTACTTCAAAGGGTTTGCCATGTGTGTGTAGGAATGCAAAGTATATATATATAATGGCTTCTCTTTGCCATTTTATCAGAGGAGACCACCGAAGAATTTAGGAGAAGGGCAAGGAAGGTTCTTTCATTTCAAATTGTGATTTTGAAAGTTTTACTCATCCAAATTCAAATCCGACTTCGGTCTTGAACTCCTCTCTTCATTATCTACAAAGTGACGTAAGTTTTCTTTGATTCCAGCATGTTTTGAAATTCAGATATTGGGGAAATGAGAATATGATAGTTATATTAAGTTCTTGGCATATTGAGCATGATATAATTGTAAACGGATCAAAGAAAGGATATCATATGCATTTCCTATGAATTTCAGTATGATTTATGAATTGTTGGGATAGGATTTATTGTGTTTTGGATGAATATTGTATTGGATTATGATTAAAGAATAAGATAGTGTTGATATCTGTTGAGAATTTGATTGACCGGTATCGAGAATTACGTCGTTATGCCGTCAAATTGTATCGAGATCACGTAGTGACTTGGTTATGTGTTGATTTAGATTAGAAATTGATAGAGTGCGTATCAACATTTCCATTTCAGATTCGTATTGGAGATCGTGACAGCGATTCTACGACGAAAGGTATAAGTCATGTTTTGTTTGGGGAGATGTAACTCAAATAAGATATTATTTGAGTTTCCCAACCAAAATCACATACTAGTATTATTAGATATATTGTAACATGTTTATGAATTGTGTATAGCATTATATTCAATCTGTTAACATGTTTATGCTTTGATTTCAGAATTGTATTCAAGCATGTATGATCAGTATGATATTCAGATATGAATATGATTATACGTTGTTTACATATTGATATTCATTGCATTTAAGATAGGAGAGTCTTTGACAGGCATTGTCAAATAGCTAGACGTTTCGGTGTATCTCAGCATAGGAGTAGGCATTACTCTTATTGCCGCCGTTGATACAGCTCAGACCGAAGTCTAGGAATGAGACGTTCATTACCCCGATTGGAGGGTAGGTAGTGACGTCTTATTCACACCGGGATCCCTAGAGTTCTAGTCGAGTCGAGTCCAGACATGGTATGATTCGCATTGCATTGCATGTGCATATGATGTCATTCATGATAGCATGTTTCATGTTTAATTGATTATATGCATGTATACATGTTTATACTGGGATTTGTTCTCACCGGTTTTCCGGCTGTTGTTATGTCTGTATGTGTGCATAACAACAGGTGGGGCAGGATCTGGGTCACGCAGAGGATGAGAGATGGACATAGCGTGGTGATCTCGGGCATAGCAGAAGAACTAGTAGTTGTACTTTTGGCATGTACTGTATTTAATTACTAGTTGTCGAATATGGTTTGGAACCAGACATATTTGTATCTTATGTTTGTATATTATGTTGTTGAGTAACATAGAGACTTCTTATGTTAGCTTTCATTTGAGTTAATGTAAAAGCAAAAATTTGACCCACTTTTTATAATAACGATCCGTTTTAATCCCAAAGAAAAGAATTAGAACCCGGGTCCCCACATCATTGGTTTTATGACAAGCTATAAAAGTGCCATCTTAGAGAATCTATCCACAACAACAAAAATAGAATCCCTCCCCTTCTTTGTCCTAGGCGACCCCAAAATAAAGTCCATAGAAATGTCAATCAAAGTTCTTTTTAAGAATAGCACGCAAAGGTGTTTTCAAAGTACTATTGACAACTTCAGTTTGTCCATCCGTTTGAGCATGACAAGTAGTAGAAAACAACAATTTTGTGCCAAGTTTAGCCCATAAAGTCTTCCAAAAGTAACTAAAGAATTTAACATCGCGACCAGAAACAATAGTCGTAGGCATGCCATGCAAACTAACGACTTCTCTAAAGAACAAATCCGCAATGTTTGAAGCATCATCGGTTTTATGACAAGCTAAAAATGTGCCATCTTAGAGAATCTATCCACAACAACAAAAATAGAATCCCTCCCCTTCTTAGTCCTAGACAACCCCAAAATAAAGTCAATAGAAATGTCAATCCAAGTTCTTTTTAAGAATAGCACGCAAAAGTGTTCCCAAAGTTCTATTGACAACTTGAGCTTGTCCATCCGTTTGAGGATGACAAGTAGTAGAAAACAACAATTTTGTGCCAAGTTTAGCCCATAAAGTCTTCCAAAAGTAACTAAAGAATTTAACATCGCGACCAGAAACAATAGTCCTAGGCATGCCATGCAACCTAACGACTTCTCTAAAGAACAAATCCGCAATGTTTGAAGCATCATCGGTTTTATGACAAGCTATAAATGTGCCATCTTAGAGAATCTTTCCACAACAACAAAAATAGAATCCCTCCCCTTCTTTGTCCTAGGCGGCCCCAAAATAAAGTCCATAGAAATGAAAATCAAAGTTCTTTTTAAGAATAGCACGGAAAGTTGTTCCCAAAAGTCTATTGACAACTTCAGTTTTTCCATACGTTTGAGGATGACAAGTAGTAGAAAACAACAATTTTGTGCCAAGTTTAGCCCATAAAGTCTTCCAAAAGTAACTCAAGAATTTAACATCGCGACCAGAAAAAATAGTCCTAGGCATGCCATGCAACCTAACGACTTCTCTAAAGAACAAATCCGCAACGTTTGAAGCATCATCGGTTTTATGACAAGCTATAAAATGTGCCATCTTAGAGAATCTATCCACAACAACAAAAATAGAATCCCACCCATTCTTTGTCCTAGGTGACCCCAAAATAAAGTCCATAGAAATGCCAATCTAAGTTCTTTTTAAGAATAGCACGCAAAGGTGTTCCCAAAGTTCTATTGACAATGTGACACCCTGACCCGTAACGATAAAAATACGCAGCGGAAATAAATTTTTCTTTAAAATATGGAAGGAGTTTCAAAATACATTTCATAAAATGTTTACAAAATAAATACATGATCATTCAAATGATATACAAAATACAAAACAATCATTCTTATGATCATGTCCCAAAATATTTGCAAAATAATCTTCCTTCCAACGGTGTATGCATATGACCCCTATCCACAGTCAACGTCCCGGGCCTCCACTCTGATCTGCATCACATGAAAATAACTGAAATGAGAATAAATCTCAGCAAGTGGAACTCTACATAGCAATGATACATAGTATACTCTGTAAAACATGACTTTGAAATCATAAATACCATCAACTCTGAAACATGAATACTGTAGCAATAACTGTAGCAATAGCAATAGCAATAGATAGCAATACGATGGTATTTCTCTTTTCTCTCGTTGGATTGATATCAATAGTATCTCTGTCTGTGGTTGCAAATATCCCATCGATATAAATCGATAACTGTGAGGGATAAAAGCCTATGGTCGTTGATCAACTAATTGCATGCAATGCTCTGACTATGATTAATCAATCCAATAAAACATTTGAACTCTGAATAGCATTTAAAGCCGTCGTTTCGCAATCTCTATCTTTTGTATTCCATTTTTAAAAATAGTGAGACATACAATGCCTCCAATAGATAATCAATGAAATCAATACATAACAATGGATCAATGGAAGGGAATAACACTTTGAAACCTTTAAAACACAATACATATATCATCATGTGAGCAAAAAGATGAAATTCCACTTACAAACCAATAGAACACCTCCAAACTATACTCTTGGTACACCACCTACAACAATAATCCATAAATGACACCAATATCAACTCTATATCCAAAAATACAAGTCAAACAATCCATTAAACCAACAATAACATCACCCTATAACATCTCATATCCAAAACCATGATAGAATCGCACCAAAAACTTACCTAAGCTTCCCAACACCAAGGAGAACGTCGATCTCAAGTCGAATCGTCGAAAAGAAGCTTGGATTGAAGATAGGAAATGAAAGAAATGGTAGAAAACCCTTGGAACTAGAGAGGAAATCTCGAAAATGAAAAGAAGATAAGGTAGAAATGAAGTCAACTCAATCAAAAAGGTACTAAATATCTCGCCCATACTTACACCGCGGGTGCGGTCACACAAGCACCGCGGGTGCGCTAAGCTCACGGCATTCCAACAAAATTCCCATGCACGATGACCGCGGGTGCGGTGCTACAATTACCGCGGGTGCGGTCTCACCGCGGGTGCGGTGCTTACACTGCCGCGGGTGCTGTGTCCTCACGGTAAAACCATCAAAATCCAATATAAATGACCGCGGGTGCGGTCCTTGCAAGGGTGCGGGTGCGGTACCACTTCTGCCAAGAACAAACCAAGGCAACTAAAAAATCGAACCGAAACACTGAAACGAACAACCAACAACATCTAATACCTCAAGACAACAATAACCAATAATACTATGGCCCAAAACACAACTCTAAACATCTAAATCATAAAACCGAATAAACACAATAAAGCTTAAACCGTACCGTACACCGGGCTCGGCAATTACAATCTCCCCTCCTTAGAGGAATTTCGTCCGCGAAATTGACGTCTGTAAGGCTCGAAGATTTAGTTATCATAATCAGATGGATTTGTTGATAATTAAGATGATTGTGGATGTATTTCATGGGACTAGAAAAGAAAGGGAAATGTATAATAAAGATGTGAAAGATAGTCAAAAGAATAAGTAAGGTCGAAATTAATGCGCACATATGCATGGAAATTCCAGTAGCCTCGGCGCACATGCGCGAAGAAAGGCGCGCACATGCGCGAGCAGGCCAGTAGCATTGGCGCATATGCGCGAGAGTAATGGCGCATATGCACGGAGCGTCCAGAAACATTGGCGCATATGCGCGAGTTTAGTGGCGCATATGCGCGAGTGTTAAATCTGCCGAGACAGTAGGTCTCTGTGACACCCCGATCCTCTTTTAAAATAAATACGCAGCGGAAATAAAATTTTCTCTTTAAAATATACGGAAGGAGTTTCAAAATACATTTCATCAAATATCTTTACAAAATAAATACATGATCATTTAAATGACATAACAAAAACAAAACATCATTCCTATGATCATGCCAAAATCCTCCTTCCAACGGTGTATGCATATGACCCCCGATCTACAGTCAACGTCCCGAGGCACCACTCTGATCTGCATCACATGAAAATAACTGAAATGAGAATAAATCTCAGCAAGTGGAACTCTTATATAACAATGAACAATAACTCTGTAAAACATCTCTTTGAAATCATAAATACCATCAACTCTGAACTGTAAACTCTGAATATCAATAATATAGCAATAGCATAAAATATGATGGTATTTCTCTTTTGCTCTGGGGATTGATATCAATAGTATCTCTGCTCTGGGGTTGCTCGTATCCCAAATCGATATAAATACCGATAACTCTGAGGGATATAAGCCTCTGGGCGATGATCATCTAATATTGCATGCAATCTCTGACTATGTATTTATCAATCCGAAAACATTTAAACTCTTCTCTGGTTTTAACAATCACTTTGAACTCTATATATCTCTTTGTATTCCCTTTAATCAATAATGAGACATACAATGCCTCCAATACATATAACAATACATACTATGGATCAAATGAAAGGGAATAACACAATAAACTCTTTGAAACACATACATATATAATCATGTGAGCAAAAGGAATGAATTTCCACTTACAAACCACAACAAACACCTCAACTTAGCTCTTGATCACCACCTACAACAAATAATCCACAAATAACACCAATATCAACTAAATATCCAAGATTACAAGCTAAATAATCCATAAATCCACATAAACAACCAACCTAAACAACTCTTAATTTACAACCTTAACAGAATCGCACCAAAAACTTACCCAAGCTTCCTAGCACCAAGGAGAACGTCGATCTCAAGTCGAAATTCCAAACAAACGCTTGAATCGAAGATAGGAAAGGAAAGAAATGACTAAAAACCCTAGAAATGGAGAGAAAAGTCGAGAATGGAGGAGAAAAGAAAGGGAAAGTATGGCCAACCACTCCAAAAAGTAGCTTAAAAACTCGCCCATACCTTCACCGCGGGTGCGCCAACACAAGGACCGCGGGTGCGCAAAGGCTACGGCATCTCAAAAAAAATCTGGAACTCGAACAGCGCGGGTGCGGCACTGCAAACAGCGCGGGTGCGGTCTCCACCGCGGGGGCGGTCACTACAACGCCGCGGGTGCGGTGTGCTCACGGCATTCCAACTCCAAAACAGCACAGTACACCGCGGGGGCACTCCAGTTAAGAGCGCGGGTGCACTCAAGCCACGGCCAAGCACTATTCCCATGCAACTAGAATCGATCCGAAACTCGTACACTGGGCTCGGCTATTACAGTCTCGCGCACATGCGCGAGTAGTGTCCGCGCATATGCGCGAGACGTGTACTTCAAAGGATTTGCCATGTGTGTGTAGACATGCAAGGTATATATATAAGTTGGCTTTTCTTTACCATTTCATCAGAAGAGACCACCGAGAAAGTTTAGGAGAAGGGGTAAGGTGAATTCATCCTAGAATCAAGATTGTGTCACTTTTATCCATCCAAACTAAAATCTAAGTATAGATTTGGACTCCTCTCACTCAAAGCTACAAGGTGATGTAAGTATTGTTTACTTTCAACATGAATTGAGATATTGTTGTTAGAAGAATTAAGATTTGAACTCTAGGATATGTTCTTGTGAGTATGAAGATAATATATTCGTAAACGGATCAAAAAAATGATATCATATGCCTTTCTATGAATTTCAGTATGATTTATGAATTGTTGGGACAGAATTATTGTGTGTTGGATGGATATTGTATTGAATTATGATTGAGAATAAGATAGTGTTGATATCTGTGGAGAATTTGATTTACCGGTATCGAGAATTACGTTGTTATGCCGTCGAAATGTATTGAGATCACATAGTGACTCGGATATATGTTGATTTAGATTAGAAATTGATAGAGTGTGTATCCACATTTCCATTTCAGATTCGTATTGGCAACCGTGACAGCGATTCTACGACGAAAGGTATAGTACATGTTTTGTTTGGGGAATCACGACTCAAATGCGATCACATTTGAGTTTCCTAACCAAAATCACATACTTGTTTTATTGTTCATACCTTGATATGATTATGATTGTTATAGATTGGTTTATAGAACTTGTATGCAGATCTTGCTATGCTTTGTTTACAGATCGTGTAGCATTGCATTATGCTTGTTTGCAGATTTTGTATTCATGCATTAAGATAGGGCAGTCTGGAGATCAGGCAGACTACTAGATGTTTGGCGATATCTCAGCTTAGGGGAAGATCACCGCCCCTTTGTAGACGTGGATACAGATCAGGCCGAAGTCTAGGAATAAGACGTACAGCACCTCGATTGGTAGGGTAGGTGACAGCCAGTGACGTCTTATTCACAACGGGATCCCTAGAGTTCTAGTCGAGTCGAGTCTAGACATGATTAGATTCACATTGCATGATTTTATATGAATGACATTCATATCAGCATGTTTCATGTTTAGATTGTTTTATGCATGTTACATGTTTATACTGGGATTTGTTCTCACCGGTTTTCCGGCTGTTGTTATGTCTGTATGTGTGCATAACAACAGGTGGGGCAGGATCTGGGTCGAGACAGAGATGATCGGGTTAGCGTGGAGATCACGGGCGCAGCAGAGGACTAGTGGTCTTTTATTAGCATTGGACTATCTTTTGTTTATAGATGGTAGTGAACACTAGTTGTATATAGAATAAGACATGTATCTTTTGTTGTATGTTGTACAATAAATAAAAAACTTATGCTTGTTTAGTTACATTTGATTTGATGTAAAAAGCGAAAAAATTGACCCACATTTTAGAATAATGATCCATTTAATCCCAAGAAAAAGAATTAGAGCCCGGGTCCCCACAACAGGTGGTATCAGAGCCATAGATTCTTTAGAGTGAGATAAGATAGAATGAGCGGGGTAGATCGAGTCTTCTTCATTGCCTTATGATGTGCTAGCATGATTTATTGCTTTCATTATTGCATGTTGTATGATTATCTGACTTGTATTACAGCATGTGTTAGTAAAGACTGAATCAGAACCGATTCTGGATCAGAGGTAAATGATCAGAGGAGGGCTGAGACAGTTTGTATAGCTTGTATACTAACTTGTTGAATATCAGATACATGCCTCCTAGAAGAGCAGCAGTGCCTCTACGACCCACAGCACCAGAACAGGGTAGAACATCCGGGGATCCAATGGATGTTACTGCTACGCCAATGGAGACATTGCTCAAACGATTCCAGTCTTTCCGACCACCTACCTTACGGGGTACTAAAAACGCAATCGAATGTGAAAGCTGGTTGGAAGATATTGAGATGTTGTTTGAGTCTCTCGAATACAGTGACGAGAAAAGAGTCAAACTCATTGGCCATCAACTGCAAGACGTGGCTAAGAATTGGTGGATGAACATCAAAAGAGCATTGGAACAGCGTGGCACGGAGATTACATGGAAAGTGTTCAAGACAGAGTTTTATCTGCGATTCTTTCCTATATCCTACCGTAAAGATAAAGGCGCTGAGTTTGCAAACTTGAGGCAAGGGCAACTGAACATCGAAGAGTACGTCGCTAAATTTTCTTCCTTGCTTCGCTTTGCACCTCATGTTTCAGGTAGTGATGAAGCCGTGGCAGATCAGTTCATAAACGGCTTAAATCCCGATATCTTTACGTTGGTAAATACTGGAAGACCCAACAATTTCGCTGAGGCATTGAACCGAGCCAAAGGAGCAGAAGCAGGATTGCTTAGGCAACTGAGTGCTCCGTATGTTGCTCGAAGTCCGAGACCACCAGCACCTACTATTCCACCCCCTCCAAGATTTGATAGTGGCGGTAGTAGCAGTGGCAGAAAGGAACAGCTGAAGGCGAAGGGGAAACAGTTTAAGCGACCTGGGAGCAGTTCGTCCAGCTCCAGCGGATCAAGACAGACTGGTTTTGATCAAAGTTCAAGGACTTCAGGTGTCAACTGTAATTCTTGCGGAGGTAGGCATGCGACTGAACAATGCCAAGGAGTTACAGGCCGATGTAACCTTTGTAGGCAACCGGGGCATTTTGCCAAAGTCTGTCCACAGAGAGGTGTACAGCAAGGCCATAGTGGAAGAGCATCCGGGTCCGTACCTCAGCTTGAGCGGCAGGCATCATCAGTCCACTCTTTTCAACCTCCACCAGCACAGACCCAACCCAGAGCTCGAGGTAGTCAGACGGTTAGTCAACCTCCGAGGCAACAGGCCCAAGTGTTTGCATTGACCGAAGAGCAAGCACAAGATGCACCAGATGATGTTATAGCAGTTAACTGTTCTCTTTATGGTTATCCTGCTTATATCTTGATAGATACAGGTGCATCGCATACATTCATTTCAGAGCGATTTGCATTGTTGCATTCTTTGCCTGTTGAGTCTTTGCTAGATGTTGTGTCTATTAATTCTCCGTTGGGAAGTGGATTGATATCTGTAACTACGGTTAAACATTGCATTCTGCAGTTTGAGGGGCATGAGATTGACCTAGATTGTATAGTGTTGGGGCTAGCTGATTTTGATTGTATAGTCGGTATTGACATGCTAACGAAGTACAGAGCCACTGTAGATTGTTTCCATAAGATTGTCAGATTCAGACCCGAGATGACAGACGAGTGGAAATTCTACGGGAAGGGTTCCAGATTTCGGATTCCCTTGATTTCGGCTCTTACTATGAACAGATTGTTACAAAAAGGAGCAGATGGTTTCTTTATTTATGCTGTAGACATGCAGAAGACGAGCCCGACATTGGCAGATATACCAGTAGTGCGGGAATTTCCAGATATTTTTCCAGACGAAATCCCAGGATTACCTCCGGTGCGAGAGGTAGATTTTAGTATTGATCTTGTACCAGGTACCGTCCCTATTTCGAGAACTCCGTATATGATGGCACCCATCGAACTAAAAGAACTGAAAGCACAGTTAGAAGATCTTCTAGCCAAGGGATATATCAGACCTAGTGTATCTCCTTGGGGCGCTCCGGCGCTGTTTGTGCGAAAGAAAGACGGTTCGATGCGATTGTGTATAGACTACCGGCAACTGAATAAGGTAACGATCAAGAACAAATATCCTTTGCTTAGAATTGATGATCTATTTGATCAGTTGCAGGGATCTTCTGTCTATTCTAAGATTGATTTTCGCTCTGGGTATCATCAGCTCAGAGTTCGAGATGTAGATATACCGAAGACAGCATTTCGAACCAGGTATGGACATTACGAATTTATTGTCATGCCTTTTGGTTTAACAAATGCTCCTGCGGTATTTATGGGCTTGATGAACCAAGTGTTTCAGAGGTATTTAGATGATTTTGTGATCGTTTTCATAGATGATATTCTGGTGTATTCTAAGAACAGGAATGACCATGCAGACCATCTCAGAATTGTGTTGCAGACACTAAGAAATGAGAGATTGTATGCTAAATTGTCAAAATGTGAGTTTTGGCTGAATCGCGTTGTATTGTTGGGGCATATCATTTCTGGAAATGGTATTTCTGTTGATCCGAGTAAAGTAGAAGCTGTGATCAATTGGCCAAGACCGACTTCGGTACCAGAAATACGCAGTTTCATGGGTCTGGCAGGATACTACCGAAGATTTATTCAAGATTTCTCCAGTATTGCAAAGCCAATCACACAATTGACACAGAAGAATATGCCATTTGTTTGGTCAGAAGAGTGCCAGTCTAGCTTCTTAGAACTGAAGAAAAGGCTGACTAATGCTCCCGTGTTGACGATACCTTCAGGTACGGGTGACTTCATTGTATATTGTGATGCTTCTCACAGAGGTTTGGGATGTGTTCTTATGCAGCGAGGTCATGTGGTCGCATACGCCTCGAGACAACTGAAGCCACATGAAGTACGATACCCCATTCATGATCTGGAATTGGCGGCTATCGTATTTGCATTAAAGATTTGGCGTCACTGTCTCTACGGCGAGAAATTTGAGATTTACTCCGATCACAAAAGCCTGAAGTATCTATTTTCTCAGTCAGAACTGAACATGAGACAGCGTAGATGGCTTGATCTGCTGAAAGATTTTGATTGTGAAATCAAATATTATCCAGGAAAGTCAAATGCAGCAGCAGATGCCTTGAGTCGAAAGGTATGTGCCTTGTCCTTATCGACGATAGGTGTTAATAATTTAGTTGTGAAATGCTGCTTGTCTGGGTTAGAATTTGATACAGATAGTAAGCCACTCCGACTTGCTACGATCCAAGTTGAACCTGACTTGATCAGGAGGATCAAAGAAGCTCAACGAACCGATCAGAATGAGCAAAGATCGATTCAAATGGTCAGATCAGGGCATATGTCAGAATATCAGGTACGTGATTATGTGCTGTATGTGAATAACCGCCTTGTAGTGCCAGATGTTCCAGACTTGAAACATCAGATTTTGTCCGAAGCACACTGCAGTCGGTTCAGCATCCATCCTGGTGGCAGGAATATGTACAATGACTTGAAGACACAATTCTGGTGGAAGCAAATGAAATCAGATATTGCAGAATTCGTGTCTAAATGTTTGAACTGCCAACAGGTAAAAGCTGAAAGAAAGAAGCCGGGAGGTTTACTTCAGAGTTTATCTATTCCAGAATGGAAATGGGACCACATTTCCATGGATTTCGTGACGAAGTTACCTCGATCATCCAAAGGCTGCGATGCAATTTGGGTCATTATTGACAGATTGACCAAATCTGCTTGTTTCATTCCATACAGAATGACGTATAGACAGGATCAGATGGCGGAGATTTATATTTGAGAGGTAGTCAGATTGCATGGAATGCCGAAGTCTATCGTATCAGATCGTGATCCCCGATTCACTTCACACTTCTGGCACAGTTTACAGCAGGCCTTAGGTACGACATTACGCCTGAGTACTGCTTATCATCCTCAGACAGACGGACAGTCAGAACGAACTATCCAGACATTGGAGGATATGTTGAGAGCCGTTGTGCTAGATTTTGGCATTAGTTGGCAAGATTCTCTACCTCTTTGTGAATTCTCTTACAATAATAGCTATCAGACGAGTATCGAGATGGCACCGTTTGAAGCTTTGTATGGCAAGAAGTGCTGATCTCCGCTATATTGGGATGACGTTTCAGAAGTACCAGAACTTGGGCCAGATATGATTCATGACATGACAGAGAAGGTGAAACTCATTCAGAAGAGGATGAAGACAGCACAAGATCGACAAGCAAAGTATGCCAATATCAGACGTAGACCGTTAGTATTTGATGCGGGAGACAGAGTATTCCTAAAGATTTCCCCTTTCAGAGGCGTTGTAAGATTTGGTAAACGCGGGAAACTATCTCCTCGATACATTGGTCCTTACGAGATTCTGGAGAAGATTGGCGATGGAGCTTATCGACTTGCACTTCCTCCTTCTCTATCCGGGATACATGACGTCTTTCATGTATCGATGTTGCGAAAATATATGCCGGACATTTCTCATGTCATTCAACCCGACGAAGCTGAACTTGATCAGACATTGAGCTATATAGAACAACCGATACAGATCCTTGATCGGAAAGAAAAGAAGCTCAGAACAAAGAATATTCCACTCGTGAAGTTCAGTGGAGTCGTCATGGCATTGAGGAAGCGACTTGGGAAACAGAAGCAAGCATGAGACAAAAACATCCCGAGTTATTTACATGATGTATGTAATTGTTTACTTTTGCTTGTATTGCATCTTGTTGTACTTGAATTGATCATCTACAATTTCGAGGACGAAATCATTTCTTAGAGGGGGAGAATTGTAAGGCTCGAAGATTTAGTTATCATAATCAGATGGATTTGTTGATAATTAAGATGATTGTGGATGTATTTCATGGGACTAGAAAAGAAAGGGAAATGTATAATAAAGATGTGAAAGATAGTCAAAAGAATAAGTAAGGTCGAAATTAATGCGCACATATGCATGGAAATTCAAGTAGCCTCGGCGCACATGCGCGAAGAAAGGCGCGCACATGCGCGAGCAGGCCAGTAGCATTGGCGCATGTGCGCGAGAGTAATGGCGCATATGCGCGGAGCGTCCAGAAACATTGACGCATATGCGCGAGTTTAGTGGCGCATATGCACGAGTGTTAAATCTGCCGAGACAGTAGGTCTCGCGCACATGCGCGAGTAGTGTCCGCGCATATGCGCGAGACGTGTACTTCAAAGGATTTGCCATGTGTGTGTAGACATGCAAGGTATATATATAAGTTGGCTTTTCTTTACCATTTCATCAGAAGAGACCACCGAGAAAGTTTAGGAGAAGGGGTAAGGTGAATTCATCCTAGAATCAAGATTGTGTCACTTTTATCCATCCAAACTAAAATCTAAGTATAGATTTGGACTCCTCTCACTCAAAGCTACAAGGTGATGTAAGTATTGTTTACTTTCAACATGAATTGAGATATTGTTGTTAGAAGAATTAAGATTTGAACTCTAGGATATGTTCTTGTGAGTATGAAGATAATATATTCGTAAACGGATCAAAAAAATGATATCATATGCCTTTCCTATGAATTTCAGTATGATTTATGAATTGTTGGGACAGAATTATTGTGTGTTGGATGGATATTGTATTGAATTATGATTGAGAATAAGATAGTGTTGATATCTGTGGAGAATTTGATTTACCGGTATCGAGAATTACGTTGTTTTGCCGTCGAAATGTATTGAGATCACGTAGTGACTCGGATATATGTTGATTTAGATTAGAAATTGATAGAGTGTGTATCCACATTTCCATTTCAGATTCGTATTGGCGACCGTGACAGCGATTCTACGACGAAAGGTATAGTACATGTTTTGTTTGGGGAATCACGACTCAAATGAGATCACATTTGAGTTTCCCAACCAAAATCACATACTTGTTTTATTGTTCATACCTTGATATGATTATGATTGTTATAGATTGGTTTGTAGAACTTGTATGCAGATCTTGCTATGCTTTGTTTACAGATCGTGTAGCATTGCATTATGCTTGTTTGCAGATTTTGTATTCATGCATTAAGATAGGGCAGTCTGGAGATCAAGCAGACTACTAGATGTTCGGCGATATCTCAGCTTAGGGGAAGATCACCGCCCCTTTGTAGACGTGGATACAGATCAGGCCGAAGTCTAGGAATAAGACGTACAGCACCTCGATTGGTAGGGTAGGTGACAGCCAGTGACGTCTTATTCACAACGGGATCACTAGAGTTCTTGTAGTGACCCGTTCCAGAATCACCTACTAATCAGAACTTAAGCATGCAAAATTTAACATTTAAACTGAATCAGGTAAACAGCGGAAAAACAGTAATACAATCCAATCGAATCTGTAAGCACAAAATACTTAAACAACCAGATCGAACTAAATACCAAGAACAAATACCAACAACTACAGGTCAACCTCTGCCAGCTCCCTGTCCACTCCCTCCTGGACCGTCCAACCTGAGACCTGCCCCATCGAATAGGGTGTCCAAAACAGAGATAAACCGAGGACGTGAGCATAAAACGCTCAGCACCGAAAGCATGAGTATACAAGACTATGACATGCATGTATGCAAAATGTACTGGATACCAGGATCTGGGTATATCGAAATACTGCTCAGGTAAATGACGTCAACGTATGTAGCACTCTGCGCCGTCGCACCAGGAGGTGGCTCCCATACCAAAATAAACCTGTGGATATACCGGTGACCTGACCACCGTCGGCCAACGGGGTCCAACCATCCACAACAAACGAGGGCTGAGCACCCTCTCAACAGGCTATCTCAAAAATAGTCAGGCTCAACATGATTATGCAAATGCCGCATAATAAACCATGCATCATATGACAGATAATAATGCAACATATAAACATGCAACACATAGTAAAGCATACTCAATCCTGTATCTCGGATAGTACTTTCGTACCTCAAACCAGTAGATCCTAGCAATCAGTCCTAGAATCAAGTCTGCGTCCGTAGTCAGCCCACTGATGCCGCTAGCTCCCAACTAGAGCACAGCTCCGCTACAAAACCAGTAGCTCCCCGCTAGTGCCTAAACCTCCGGAAAAGACTAGAAACCCATCAGAAACGACTAAAACGCTCTGGAACACTCGGAATTGGCGAGTAACAAATGAAGCCTCGCGCCTCTATTTATAGACAACGATCGGACGATCCGATCCACTTCGGACGATCCGATCCACTGTACACTTCGGACCTTCCGAACCCTTATCGGACGATCCGAACCCTGCATGTCTTCCACGTGTCCAGACACCTGTCTTCGGACGATCCGAACCCTGATCGGACGATCCGAACTCTGCATGTCTTCCACGTGTCCAGACACCTGTCTTCGGACGATTCGAACCCTCTTCGGACGATCCGAACCCGCTTCGGACGATCCGAACTCTGTTCGGTCCTTCCGATCCCACCGAAATATAATTAATCCAATAATTAACTCAAATTAGGCATCGGGATACTACATTCTCCCCCCCTAAAAAGGATTTCGTCCGCGAAATCGAGTCTGAAGAATGACAATTCTGAACAACAATACATTCAACTTAAGAATGAATTACAACTGAAAGTACAACTGAAATTACAATCATTACTGAAAATACTACAACTAGAACAACTCTGGATGCTCTGACCGCATGCGACTCTCTAGTTCCCAATTAGCTTCTTCAGTACATCGGCGCTGCCACTGCACTAAGACAAGAGGAATAGTCTTATTCCGCAGTACCTTATCCTTCCGGTCTAAGATCGAAACCGGTCTTTCCACAAAAGACAAATCCGGATTCAGCTGAACTTCTGTCGGATGCAAAACATGAGACTCATCCGCTACGTATCGTCTCAACAAGGACACATGAAACACATTGTGAACACTAGACAGATACGGTGGCAAAGCTAATCTGTAGGCCAAATCTCCCACACATTCTAAGATCTCAAAAGGACCAATGAATCTCGGAGATAGCTTACCCTTGAGTCCAAATCTCAGAATCCTCCGAAAAGGTGATACCTTGAGAAACACTTTCTCGCCTGCATCAAAATGAAGAGGTCTGCGCTTGGAGTTCGCATAACTCGCTTGTCGATCCTGAGCAGTCTTAATCCGCTGTTTGATCACAAGAACTTTGTCCATGGCCTGCTGAATCAATTCTGGACCCTCGACCTGTCGTTCTCCGACTTCTTCCCAGAACAGAGGAGTACGACAACGTCGACCATACAATGCTTCGAACGGAGACATACCAATACTCCTATGAAAACTGTTGTTGTATGCAAACTCTATCAGCGGCAGATGATCCTGCCAAGCTGGCCCGAAATCCATCACACAAGATCTCAACATATCCTCAAGAGTACGAATAGTCCTCTCTGACTGACCGTCAGTCTCTGGGTGATATGCAGTACTCAAACTCAAGGTAGTGCCCAAAGCTTGCTGAAAGCTGCCCCAAAATCTAGATGTAAATCGAGGATCTCTGTCACTAACGATACTCACGGGCACACCATGAAACCGTACAATCTCCTGAATGTACAACCGTGCCATCCGATCGAAAGTGAAATCACTGTTATACGGAAGAAAATGGGCAGACTTAGTAAGCCGATCCACTACCACCCAGATAGCATCTCTATTCCCCACAGACATAGGCAAGTGAGTCACGAAGTCCATCGTGATATGCTCCCACTTCCACTCCGGAATAGGAAGATTCTGTAACAAACCTCCGGGTCGTCGATACTCAGCCTTCACCTGCTGACAGTGTGACACCCTGACCCGATACAATTAAAATACAGCGGAATTTAAAATTTTCTTTCAAACGGAAGGAGTTTCAAAATGCATTTTATAAAAGTGTTTACAAAATAACAACATGATCATTCCAATGACATAACAAAATACAAAATATCATTAGTGTGATCATGTTACAAAATGGTACAAAATAATCATCCTTCCAATCTTCGTATGCATATGACCCCCATCCACAGTCAACGTCCCGGTCCGTCGCTCTTATCTGCATCACATGAAAATAACTGAAATGAGAATAAATCTCAGCAAGTGGAACTCTTACATAGCAATGATACATAGTATACTCTGTAAAACATGGCTTTTAAATCATAAATACCATCGACTCTGAAACATGAATAACGTAGCAATAACTGTAGCAATAGCAATAGCAATAGATAGCAATACGATGGTATTTCTCTTTTCTATGGTTGGATTGATATCAATAGTATCTGTGACTGTGGTTGCCAATATCCCATCGATATAAATCGATAACTGTGAGGGGATAAAAGCCTATGGTCGATGATCATCTAATTGCATGCAATGCTATGGCTATGATTAATCAATCCAATAAAACATTTGAATTCTCAATAACATTTAAAGCCGTCGTTTCGCAATCTCATAATATCTCTTGTATTCCCTTTTTAACAATAGTGAGACATCAATGCCTCCAATAGATAATCAATGAAATCAATACATAACAATGGATCAATGGAAGGGAATAACACTTTGAAACCTTTAAAACACAATACATATAATATCATGTGAGCAAAAAGGATGAAATTCCACTTACAAACCAATAGAACACCTCCAACTATACTCTTGGTACACCACCTACAACAATAATCCATAAATAACACCAATATCAAGACTAAATCCAAGAGTTTATGCTAAATAATCCATAGAACCATCAAAACATCAAATCCAAAATAACCCTTAACTCGAAACCTCATTAGAATCGCACCAAAAACTTACCTAAGCTTCCTTATACCACGGAGAACGATGATCTCAAGTCGGAAATCCAAATAACTCCAAGAATCAAAGGTAGGAAGCTAAAGAAATGGAGAAAACCCTTGCCAAAAGGAGAGAAAAATCGAAAATGGAAGATAGGATAAGGTAGGTATGAAGTCAACTCAATCAAAAAGGTACTAAATAACTCGCCCATACTTACACCGCGGGTGCGGTCACACAAGCACCGCGGGTGCGCCATGCTCACGGCATTCCAAAATAAATCCCATGCACGATCACCGCGGGTGCGGTGTCCTCACGGCCTTCCAAATCCAAAATGATGAATAGTACACCGCGGGGGCACTCATCTAAGAGCGCGGGTGCACTCTACTCACGGCAATGAACAGTAACAAAACAACTAAAATCGATTTGAAACGCTGAAACGAACAATCAACACCAACTAACACCTCAAATAAATAATAACCAATAATACTATAGCCCAAAACACAACTATAATCATCTAATCACATAACCCAATTAACACAATAAAGCTTAAACCGTACCGTACACCGGGCTCGGCTATTACAATCTCCCCTCCTTAGAGGAATTTCGTCCTCGAAATTGACGTCACGGCACGAACAACTCAGGATACCTCTCTCTCATCTCAGTCTCTGGTTCCCACGTAGCCTCCTCAATCAAATGGTTCCTCCAAAGGACTTTAACGATGCCGATCTCTTTGTTCCTCAGAACTCTAACTGTGCGATCCAGAATCTGAATCGGAATCTCATGGTAAGTCAGACTCGGCGTCAAGTCCAATGGCTCATGGCGAAGAACATGGGAAGGATCTGCAATATACTTCCTGAGCATCGATACGTGAAACACATTATGGACTCTGTCAAGATCGGGTGGTAGGGCTAATCTGTAGACTCGGTCACCCACTCTGTCCAATATCTCGAATGGACCAATGAATCTAGGGCTCAACTTGCCCTTCTTGCCAAATCGCATCACACCCTTGAGAGGTGCTATCTTCAGAAAAACATGATCGCCAACCTCGAACTGCAAAGGTCTACGACGAACGTCTGCATAGCTCTTCTATCTGGACTGAGCAGTCTTCATCCTCTCTCTGATAACTGCAACAACATCGGCAGTCTGTTGGACCAACTCGGGACCCAACATCTTCCTCTCTCCAACCTCATCCCAAAACAAAGGAGATCTGCACTTCCTGCCATAAAGTGCCTCATACGGTGCCATGCCAATCGTCGCCTGGTAGCTATTGTTGTACGTGAACTCCACAAGAGGCAACTTGGAATCCCAGCTACCAGAATAGTCAATAGTACAAGCTCTGAGCATGTCCTCCAGAATCTGAATGACTCTCTCTGACTGACCGTCGCTCTGAGGATGATAAGTTGTACTGAAAGCTAATCGAGAACCCATAGCTCTGTGCAAACTCTTCCAGAACTCTGAGGTAAATCTAGGGTCACGATCAGACACGATCGACACAGGAACCCCATGAAGTCTAACAATCTCTGCAATGTAATCCTCGACATACTGAGACATCGAATACGTCGTCTTGACTGGGAGAAAGTGCGCTGACTTGGTCAATCTATCAACAATAACCCAAATGGAATTGAAACCCTTCTGCGTCCTGGGTAAACCAGTCACGAAATCCATAGTGATATGCTCCCACTTCCACTGAGGAATCGGCAAAGAAAGCAATGTCCCAGCAGGTCTCTGGTGCTCAATCTTTACCTGCTGACAAGTAAGGCACTGAGAAATGAACAAAGCAATATCTCTCTTCATACCTGGCCACCAGTAGAGTCGACGAAGATCCTGATACATCTTCGTACTGCCTGGATGAATCGAATAAGGTGCGGTATGAGCCTCTGTCAAGACATCTCTACGAATATCGTCGCCAGAAGGAACACAAATGCGGCCTCTGAAAGTTACCAAATCATCACCATTCAGACTAAACTCTGAATTCCCTCTAGCCTCGGCTCTAGCTCTCAACTCTGCCAACTGAACATCAGTCGACTGCTCTCTACGGATCCTGTCCGTCAATGTAGATCGAATGACCAACGCTGAAAAGCAAGCAATGGTCCCTGGAATCACCAGATCAATCTCCTCTCTAAGCAAATCCATCAACAATGGCCTCTGAATCAAAGAACTCAATGAAGCACTCGACTTGCGGCTCAAAGCATCAGCCACCACGTTCGCCTTCCCTGGGTGATAACTGATCGTCACATCGTAATCTTTGACAAGCTCTAACCACCTCCTCTGTCGCATATTGAGCTCTTTCTGCGAGAACAGATACTTCAAACTCTTGTGGTCTGTGAAGATCTCACACTTTTCGCCATACAGATAATGTCTCCAAATCTTAAGGGCAAAAACCACAGCTGCAAGCTCCAAATCATGCGTCGGATAATTCTTCTCATAATCCTTCAACTGGCGAGAAGCATAGGCAATGACCTTACCTCGCTGCATCAACACTGCACCAAGGCCTCTCTTCGACGCATCGGTATAGACCACAAAATCCTCTGAACCACTGGGCAAAGAAAGAACAGGAGCTGTCGTCAATCTGTTCTTCAACTCCTGAAATGCACTCTGGCAATCGATAGACCACTCGAACTTCACAGTCTTCCTCGTCAGATTGGACAATGGCAGGGCAATCTTGGAGAAACCTGAAATGAAACGACGATAGTAACCCGCCAAACCAAGGAAACTGCGTACCTCAGAAACATTGGTAGGAATAGGCCAACTCCGAATCGCCTCTATCTTCAACGGATCAACAGCAATGCCATCTCTCGAAACCACATGGCCTAGAAAAGAAATCTGATCCAGCCAAAACTCACACTTCTTCAACTTGGCAAACAACCTCTTCTCTCGCAACAACTGAAGCACCACTCTGAGATGCTCTGCATGAAGCTCTCTGGATTTGGAATAGATCAGGATATCGTCGATGAAAACAATGACGAAGCTATCCAGATAAGTCTTGAACACACGGTTCATCAGATCCATGAAGACTGAAGGGGCATTGGTCAAACCAAAAGACATGACAAGAAACTCATAGTGACCGTACCTGGTCCGGAAAGCTGTCTTAGGGATATCAGACTCCCTAACCTTCAACTGATAGTAGCCAGATCGAAGATCAATCTTCGAGAACATAGTAGCACCATGGAGCTGATTAAACAAATCAGCTATCCGAGGCAACGGATACTTGTTCTTGACAGTTACTTTGTTAAGCTCCCTGTAGTCGATACACAGTCGCAAAGAACCATCCTTCTTCATGACAAATAGAACCGGAGCTCCCCAAGGCGAAGAACTCGGACGAATAAAGCCCTTGTCTAAAAGATCCTGTAACTGAGTCTTCAACTCCTTCATCTCGGTAGGGGCCATCCGGTACGGAGCCTTAGAAATAGGAACCGTACCTGGAGCTAAATCAATCACAAACTCAACATCTCTATCCGGCGGCAAACCCGGAACATCATCCTCAAACACATCAGCAAACTCCCTCACCACATCAATATCATCTACATTCAACTTAATCAATCTATCAACATCCACAATAGAAGCAAGAAACCCATCGCAACCTCTACACAACAATCTCTCAGCCTCAAAGCAAGAAATAAAAGGAAGGACCAGCGAAGTACCTGTGCTGGCGAGCGCTCCTCCCTGGCCATCATCTGCAAAAGTCACCTTCTTAGCAACACAATCGATAACTGCACGGTAAGTCGAAAGCCAATCCATGCCAAGAATAACATCGAAGGCAACCATAGGGATAACAATCAAATCAGCGAATACAACTCGCTCCTCAATACGAACAGGGCACGCAAAGACAATTGATGTCGGGCACAAGACATCCCCCGAAGGTAAAACAACATTAAGCTGGAGGGGAAGAACAGAAGGAACTATACCCAAAGATCTCAAAAATAATTCAGACATAAAAGAATGAGTAGCACCAGTATCAATCAAAGTAGTAGCTACTCAGCCTGAAATCAAAATAGTACTAGAGATCAATGAAGAATCACGATTAATACCTTCCTTGGTCATCGCAAAGATACGACCCTGCACCTTCCCTTGGCTATCTCCCCTCGGGCAATTCCTAGCAACGTGGCCCGCCGCGCCACAACGAAAACAAGTATGAGTGCCCAATCTGCACTCTCCTCGATGATGCTTACCACACTTTGGACACAATGGCTTCTCGGGATCAAATGGAACTGGCGGTGGTCTAGAACTCGGCTCCATCTTGCCCTTGCCCTTGAAACGATCCCTGCCCCTCTGATTCGAACCCTGGCCTCTCTGAGCAATGGCCTGGTGTCTCTCATGCCTCTCCCTGGCGATGTCCTTCTCGTCTTGCTCGGCCAACAATGCTTTGGACACAATCTCCTTGAAAGTAACAGCTTTAGACATGTTGATATCACGACGAATCTCCGCTCTAAGGCCTCGAATGAAATGAGCCCTTGTCCTTGTCGTTCGAAGCAATATACGGAGCAAATAGGCAACCCTCCTCAAACTTCAGGATATACTGGCCAACATCCAAGCTCCCCTGTCGAAGTTCCAAGAACTCCGTAACCTTCCTCGCTCGAAGTGCGTCGGGGAAATACTTGTCGTAGAACAAGTCAGTGAACTCTGACCACTTCAGTGTCGCAACATCAACTCCAACTTTCGTAGCATTCCACCAGATACGTGCAGCTTTAACCAGCAAGAACACTGCACAGCTAATCCTGTCTTTGTCTGTTAGAGTAGGTGCCCGTCGAGCCAAGTGTTGGCCGAGTGTTCACAATGAAACTCTATGAATAAGCAGTCTTTATTTTAATAATATTTGAAATTATTACTTTGGCAAATCTTTATCTGTATACCCATGCTAGCTGCATAGATAAAGCCCTTGAATATACAAATAGTAGAAAGAATATGAGATGCTCATATGATGAGTATCATGAAACTCATATTTGTAATACTGTATATTCTAAACGGTTCCTAGTCGATTCAGCCGCCACTAAGAAGGATATAGGCCGCTTGAGTTAGAGACTAGTATCTGCGATGTGAGTACCATGTTTCATTGGTAGGGGACATTGTGATGTCCGAACATGCAGATAGGTGCTCCTTGTAGAGTGCACTGAACAACCCTCCATAAAAGGACTTTCCAAGTGGTTCTCACTTATCGAGTGGAAAAGTCCTGGTTTATGGTTGTACAGAATTAGTCCTTATGACCCGGGACAACATTGAGACTCTATGTGCTAGAATTACACTTTGACTTGTTTACCGACTCTCATGGGGTCATCAGGTGGCAAGGTTGGGTGTTCTGTCGAAACACATAGGAGTCGATGCATTGTAGTCGGGGATTCACCGCTTACCTTCGGGTATGGATATCCTATGTGTTATCATGTGTATGTAGATCGAAATCTCTGGCCAGAGTATGGTTGTAATTATGAAAGGTGTTTCATAGATTGCACCATCGATGCAACTACGACATGACACATAGTATCGATTCATTGACAACTCTCGATAAACCAATGGTTGTCGAATCGATCGGGATATATGAGTTGAAGGGACCGTACTGTACGCTAACCATAATTGAATGGTTCTTGCAGGCACTATCATGTGATACCTAGGGAATCACGTAAGCGATGCTGCTAGGCGTTTAACGTGATTGGTTGGGTACTATCAGACTTGAGTTCTGACGTTCTTACTATCAAGGAGTTGATAAGTAAGAATGGAGCAATTGGGGTATGCTCGAATAAGGACATGTTTAGTCCGAATCACATGGAGATGTGAACCCACGGCTAGTTGTATCAATGAACCATTGAGGGCCACACAAGTACTAGCTTTGTAAATCCCGATGAGAAGTAAAAATAGTTCAATGTGTTGAACGGCTTATAAAGGAGTTTATAAGCGTAAGGAAAATTTGAAGTATGACTTCTATAAAGGAGAAAATAGTTCAAAGTGTTGAACGGCTTATAAATGTGTTTATAAGTGTAAAGAAAAATAGAAGTATGACTTCTATGAGAGAAATGTAAATTTTGATTTATGGAAGTGTTCCTAAATTAAAATTTGGCCAAGTGAATAATGTAATTGAAAATTGTGATTTTCATAAACATTATTATGGACTAAATAAATTAATTCAAGTGTTGAATTAATTAAACACTAGTGGACCTAGTAGAGTCCAAATAATTAAATTAATTCAAGTGTTGAATTAATTAAATTATATTGAGTCTTGTAGAGCTCAATTAAAATAATTATTTAACTAGTGGGACTTGAGTAAATTCAAGTAATGTTTAATTAGTCTCAAATGTGTTTGAGATTATTAAATTTAGTCCAAAGTTTTTAATTTGATTAAAAACTATATAATATACATGCTTGGGAGGTGAAGAGGTGGAGATTACTTTTGAATAAAAAATTGCATGGCATGCAACTTTTTCACTTTTGCTTTTTGCAACACCTAGACAAGAAAATTAAAATCATTCTCCCTCTCCACACATGTGTGATGGCCGAAACTATGCTCTCTCATTCTCTCCATTTTTCTCTTCTTTGTGTTCTTGAATTGTTGAAGAATACACACACTTCTCTTTGAAAAATCTTCATATTTTTCTAGTGCAAAATATGAAGGGATCTACCTAGTTGGTGGTGGGCCTAATTTGAAGGAAAGTTTCAAGGATTTGGAGGAGGAGCTTGTAGATCTTCATGCCTTGAAGAGCTTTGTTGTTTGACAACAAAGTTGGAGCCACAATCAATCTTTTAAAGATTGATAGGTATATTTTCTTAACATCCTATGTATGTTTTTGAGATTTTTGTAAATATTGCACAACTTCTAATGATGGCCGAAATTTTCCCTTAAAAATTTGTTTTTTATGCTTCCGTTGCGTTTCCGGCCACCGTAACCGGTCCGCTTTCAAGTGGTATCAGAGCTTAGGTTACGGATTTTGTGTAATATTTGCATAATATTATGTTGAGATCGATTTCTAACCGTTTGAGATTTTTTGTGCAAGAAAATCATCAAGGCCGAATTTTTGAAGAAAACAAAAAAAAAAAAATGTTTTTCCGGGCAGCCGAGGGGCTGCCCGAAAGGGGCTGCCCGAAAATTTCGGGCAGCCGAGGGGCAGCCCAAGGGGCTGCCCGAAATGTTCAGTTTTTAAAATAAAAAAAAAAAATTTTTTTGTTGTTGCCGGAATCCGGCGACGGAGCTCCGGCGACGGCGATGACGGCTAGGGTTTCCAAAAGTGTTTTGGACAATCTTAGTGTCATGGGCCTTGAGATGTTGGGCCATTGGATGGACAACATTATTTGTGAAATTTAAATGGGCCTAAGTATTTTTGGTGAAAAATGGGTTTTGGGCCCTTAAGTTTAAATTTACAATTGTTGCACATATTTTCTCATAAAATAAATAATTGAAGTAGGACCTCAATTATTTATAGTAAATGGTGATTTACAAGAAATTCGATTATAAATAAATTAATTTGAAAGTAGACAAAGGTGTTTGTATACTTTGTTAATTTAATTTATAATTGTGGCGGTTAGTGATTGGATCAAGATATATAATATTAGATCAATTAATTATAGTGATAATTAATTGATGGTGTATGATATGTGATATTATGCATGAAGGATGATCAAAAGCCCAAGCCCAATTTGCTAGGTGTATGCTAGGATATTTGTGTTGTATGATTGTAATAATTATCAATTTTTAAAGTGGGCTTGGTTTATGGCCCGTTCCCACCCCATGAGATGTATCCCTATGTGCCATGGATATTTATTTGTAAATATTAGAATAGGGGAAGATCAAGATTGGAAGATGGTGGCCTTGGTGATTATGAAGATCGAAGACATGTAATATTGGATGCTAATGTAATAGTATAGTTGCATTGCATCCCGTGCATTTACCCTAGGATTGGACCTAGGCCCGTGTTTGGCTCACACGGGCCATTAGTTTTGGGGCGATTGATCATCCTTGTATTGTTTTCTATTTATGATATATGCATGATATGTTATAAATAATGAGTATGTGCGTTATTGTTATTATAATAACAAAGTTGCATGAATCCGGCAAACATACGATCAAACATGGCGAGCTTTTAAAATAAAATTAATGATGAGACCTTTCAAAATTAAAAACCCTCATTTTGAATAAGATTCAAAATTAATATCAAGCCCGAAAAGGGGAATTATAAAATTGGTTATAATTTCCTTGTCTTCCATCGACAATGGGTGCATGATGAACGCTACCCGTACTCGGGGCTCGGCTCATATTATTGGGGGAGCTTTGGGTGCCGGAAAGCTGTGACATCCATTGACATGGTGATGTGAACTACGTGGAACTCCCATGATTTCGGCTCATATTATTGAGGGAACTCATGGCGACCGTCCATTAAGGTTCAACATCGATGGGTAAGGCTTGACACGTGAAGATGAACGACGTCATATTATTGGGTCCTAATCAAACGTGAGACAAAAGTTTACGTTAAGGGTTGCATTGTGATGCAATTGGAAACTACCTTTTAGGAATTGTGATTGGCTGATATTATTCGGGATCATAATTCGCTAATTGGACCTTACGTACCTACTGAGGAAAGGAGTTTCCCGTTTTCACTAGAGGGTAGTGAAAGATGTCAAAACAGTGGGAGTAAATATTTATAAAGTTAAAGTCCATACTTTATATCTTACCAAATATTTAAAATAGTCATCAACATTTATCTGTTTTTACTTTTCAGTACAAATCGACAATGTCTTCGATGCGCAATTCGATATCTATAATACTCGACAAACACATATTAACTGGACCTAATTACCTCACTTGGCTAAGAAATTTGAAAATAGTCTTAAATTCGGAAAGGGTAACATATACACTAACTCAGTCGCCCCCTGTTGAGGCTCCGACTGACTGCAATCCTGAGGAATTGCAGGCTTACAAGGAATGGTGTGACCATGACTTGATAGCCAGGTGTTATATGCTGACTTCTATGAACGATGAGCTACAGAGGCGTTTTGAGGGTGCAAAGAGTGCTGCTGACATTCATTTGCATCTCAAAGAGCTCTTTGGAGAGCAAACGCGTCCTCTTAGGCATGCTACCGTCAAGGAGCTGATCACTTTGCGCATGCGAGAGGGGACCTCGGTCCATGAGCATGGCCTAAAGGTGATCGGGCTCGTGGACAAGCTCGTTGGCATGGATCTGATCCTGCCTTCGGAGTTGACCACCGACATGTTGCTGTTATCGCTGCCTAGCTCATTTGATCCTTTTGTGGTGAACTACAACATGAACAAGATGGAACCGACCCTTGAGGAGTTGGTAAACATGCTTGTTACCTTTGAGTCCACTATCAAGAAAGAGAAGTCGGTTCTTTATGTGGGTTCTTCATCTGGTACGAAGATTGATCCACATGGGAATGGAAAGAAGAGTTCTTTCCAACGTCCCAAGAAGAACGTGCCCCTGTTGAGGCAATCTCCGAACCCTGTTGAGGCATCCAGACCAGTTAAGGCTGACAAGACTGGTGATGTTTGTCATCACTGCAAGAAGCCTGGACATTGGAAGCGAAATTGCAAAGAATATCTTGCCCAGAAGTGTTCTGGAAACGGTATGTTCTAAATTTAAGTAAACATTTTAATTAACTCTACTTCTTGGGTATTAGATACCGGTTGTGACTCACATCTCTGTAATGGGTTACAGGTGATGGGAAGAAGTAGGAAGCTTAAGGAAGGTGTGACCTTCTTGAGGATGGGCAATGGAGCAAGAGTTGCTGCCAAGGCTATTAAGGATGTTTACTTATTGTTGAACAATGACTTTAAGTTAATTTTAAGAGATGTTTTGTTTGTACCTGTTTGGTGTAAAACATTGTTTCCATTTCTATTGTGATAAAAATGGATATTCTTGTTTATTTAGCAAAGGTGTTTGCAACATTTACAAGAATGAATGTTTAATTGGTACTTGAGAACTTGAAAACGATCTCTATAACTTAAAAGTAAAAGATATTCTACTAAATGTCCATTCAAAGACAGATACCATATGAGATATGGATGGGTAAGCCTCCCAAATATTCTTATCTTAGAATATGGGGAGCCCTGCTTATGTGAAGCAGGTAAGTGGGAGATAAATTGGATTGTTGATCCATTTTATGTTACTTTGTGGGATATCCAAGGAATTAAGTTGGATATCATTTCTATCATCCCCAAGAAACAAAAGTGTTTGTTTCTAGGAATGCAACCTTTTTGGGAAAAGGATTTTCTATTGGATAGAAAAAGGGAGATGATAGAACTCGAAGAGGTTCGAGAGAAACCCACAATTATGGAACCCACACCCGATGAGCCAAGAGAGGAGATACAAGCTCCTAGCAGATACGAGAAAGTCTCGAGACCACCTATGAGGTATGGTCAGCTTCTTGAAGAAGGCCATGATGAGCCTAACCATGGATGTGATCCATGGACCTTCAAGGAAGCGTTATCTGATGCCGATTCATCCAAGTGGCTTGAAGCAATGGAATCTGAGATGAATTCCATGCATTCGAACCAAGTGTAGGATCTTGTGGATCCACCTGAGGGAACTGTTCCCATAGGGACTTGGGGCGGATGGGAAGGTATTGACTTTCAAGGCGCGATTGGTGGCAAAAGGATGTACTCAAAGACAAGGAGTTGACTTTGAGGAAACCTTTTTCCCAGTCGTAATGTTCAAGTCCATAAGGATTTTGCTAGCCATAGCTGCATGGTATGACTATGAGATATGGCAGATGATGTCAAGACAAACTTTCTTAAATGGGGATTTTAAGAAAGTTATTTACATGTCTAAACCTGAAGGGTTTACATCTATCGGAAGTGAGCATATGGTATGCAAACTTCAGAGATCTATTTATGATCTAAAGCAGGCATCTAGGAGTTGGAACCTCAGATTCGACAGTACAATCAAATAGTTTGATTTACTATGAATCATGAGGGACCCTATGTGTATAAGAAGGTCAGTGGGAGTGTTGTGACATTCCTGGTGCTTTATGTTGATGACATTCTAATCATTGGGAATGATGTAGGAATGTTGCAATCAACAAAGATATGGTTAGCGAGTAAGTTCTCGATGCAGGACTTGGGTGAAGCATCTTTTGTATTGGGATACATATCTATAGAGATAGATCGAAAAGATGGCTTGGTCTCACCCAGTCCACATACATGATACCATCGTGAAGCGGTTCTCGATGGATGCGTCCTTGAGAGGACATCTACCAATGTGTCATGGCGTGTCCCTATCCAAGTCTGTCTCCTGAGACTGATGCAGAGATAGTGACGATGACACGCATTCCGTATGCTTCGGCAATTGGTAACATCATGTATGGGATGATATCTACACGTCCTGACGTGGCGTTTTCACTATGTGTAGTGAAAAGATATCAATCGAACCCCGGTCTTCCACAACTAGAAAGCTGTGAAAGACATCCTCAAGTTGTTGAGAAGGATCAATAAGTTGTTCTTGGTCTATGGGGGTAGAGAACTGAAATTGGAAGGCTATACTGACTCTAGCTTCCAAAGCGATATCGATAACTCGAAGTCAACCTCTAGTTTCGTATTCATGCTCAACGGTGCTGCTGTCTCTTGGAAGAGTTCCAAGTAAGACAATATTACGGATTCCAGCACAGAGGCCGAATACATTGCTGCATCAGATGCAGCAAGAGAGGCTGTTTGGATAAGGAATTTCGTCCAAGAGTTGGACGTCATTCCTAATGGAATTGCTCCTATCCCGGTGTTGTGTGACAACACGGGAGCTATAGCTCAAGCAAAGGAGCCAAGGTCTCATCAGAAATCCAAACTAGTATTGAGAAAGTACCACATCCTCGGAGAGATTGTGGAAAGAAGAGTAGTGTCTATTGACAAAGTCGGCTCCACAGATTATGTTGTTGATCCACTAGCTAAGCCTTTACCTGGACCATTGTTCGACAAGCATCGCGAATCAATGGGTTTTAAGCATAAGGGTAGTTGGCTCTAGTGCAAGTGGGAGATTGTTAGAGTAGGTGCCCGTCGAGCCAAGTGTTGGCCGAGTGTTCACAATGAAACTCTATGAATAAGCAGTCTTTATTTTAATAATATTTGAAATTATTACTTTGGCAAATCTTTATCTGTATACCCATGCTAGCTGCATAGATAAAGCCCTTGAATATACAAATAGTAGAAAGAATATGAGATGCTCATATGATGAGTATCATGAAACTCATATTTGTAATACTGTATATTCTAAACGGTTCCTAGTCGATTCAGCCGCCACTAAGAAGGATATAGGCCGCTTGAGTTAGAGACTAGTATCTGCGATGTGAGTACCATGTTTCATTGGTAGGGGACATTGTGATGTCCGAACATGCAGATAGGTGCTCCTTGTAGAGTGCACTGAACAACCCTCCATAAAAGGACTTTCCAAGTGGTTCTCACTTATCGAGTGGAAAAGTCCTGGTTTATGGTTGTACAGAATTAGTCCTTATGACCCGGGACAACATTGAGACTCTATGTGCTAGAATTACACTTTGACTTGTTTACCGACTCTCATGGGGTCATCAGGTGGCAAGGTTGGGTGTTCTGTCGAAACACATAGGAGTCGATGCATTGTAGTCGGGGATTCACCGCTTACCTTCGGGTATGGATATCCTATGTGTTATCATGTGTATGTAGATCGAAATCTCTGGCCAGAGTATGGTTGTAATTATGAAAGGTGTTTCATAGATTGCACCATCGATGCAACTACGACATGACACATAGTATCGATTCATTGACAACTCTCGATAAACCAATGGTTGTCGAATCGATCGGGATATATGAGTTGAAGGGACCGTACTGTACGCTAACCATAATTGAATGGTTCTTGCAGGCACTATCATGTGATACCTAGGGAATCACGTAAGCGATGCTGCTAGGCGTTTAACGTGATTGGTTGGGTACTATCAGACTTGAGTTCTGACGTTCTTACTATCAAGGAGTTGATAAGTAAGAATGGAGCAATTGGGGTATGCTCGAATAAGGACATGTTTAGTCCGAATCACATGGAGATGTGAACCCACGGCTAGTTGTATCAATGAACCATTGAGGGCCACACAAGTACTAGCTTTGTAAATCCCGATGAGAAGTAAAAATAGTTCAATGTGTTGAACGGCTTATAAAGGAGTTTATAAGCGTAAGGAAAATTTGAAGTATGACTTCTATAAAGGAGAAAATAGTTCAAAGTGTTGAACGGCTTATAAATGTGTTTATAAGTGTAAAGAAAAATAGAAGTATGACTTCTATGAGAGAAATGTAAATTTTGATTTATGGAAGTGTTCCTAAATTAAAATTTGGCCAAGTGAATAATGTAATTGAAAATTGTGATTTTCATAAACATTATTATGGACTAAATAAATTAATTCAAGTGTTGAATTAATTAAACACTAGTGGACCTAGTAGAGTCCAAATAATTAAATTAATTCAAGTGTTGAATTAATTAAATTATATTGAGTCTTGTAGAGCTCAATTAAAATAATTATTTAACTAGTGGGACTTGAGTAAATTCAAGTAATGTTTAATTAGTCTCAAATGTGTTTGAGATTATTAAATTTAGTCCAAAGTTTTTAATTTGATTAAAAACTATATAATATACATGCTTGGGAGGTGAAGAGGTGGAGATTACTTTTGAATAAAAAATTGCATGGCATGCAACTTTTTCACTTTTGCTTTTTGCAACACCTAGACAAGAAAATTAAAATCATTCTCCCTCTCCACACATGTGTGATGGCCGAAACTATGCTCTCTCATTCTCTCCATTTTTCTCTTCTTTGTGTTCTTGAATTGTTGAAGAATACACACACTTCTCTTTGAAAAATCTTCATATTTTTCTAGTGCAAAATATGAAGGGATCTACCTAGTTGGTGGTGGGCCTAATTTGAAGGAAAGTTTCAAGGATTTGGAGGAGGAGCTTGTAGATCTTCATGCCTTGAAGAGCTTTGTTGTTTGACAACAAAGTTGGAGCCACAATCAATCTTTTAAAGATTGATAGGTATATTTTCTTAACATCCTATGTATGTTTTTGAGATTTTTGTAAATATTGCACAACTTCTAATGATGGCCGAAATTTTCCCTTAAAAATTTGTTTTTTATGCTTCCGTTGCGTTTCCGGCCACCGTAACCGGTCCGCTTTCATTGTCCTCATACTGGAGATGATCGAAGATAGCTTCAAGCGCCTTGACCCACTCGACAGCAACAAGAGGATCGGTGCTACCTGCGAATTCCGGTGGATCCATTCTCTTAAAAGCAGAAAAGACGGCATCAGTGCCAACAGCCTGAGCAACTTGACCTCTCACTTGGCCTCTACCCTGTCCAGTTCCTTGCATACGAAGCAACTGTTGAATTTGATCGCTATGCACCTTAGCCTGCTCCTTAAGCAACTTGCCGAACTCGTCGACAACTCTCGAGGAAGAACTATCCTCACCCTCTGCCGCCTTACGCTTAGGAGGCATACTCTACAATTGCTCACAAGACACCAATCAATATATATAACAATGGATAGATGCAAGAAAACATACCCGGACAGTTGAAAGTAGACGAAGTCATATGCATTGGTCCGAAGAACACCGCTCTGATACCACTAAATGTGACACCCTGACCCGATACAATTAAAATACAGCGGAATTTAAAATTTTCTTTCAAACGGAAGGAGTTTCAAAATGCATTTTATAAAAGTGTTTACAAAATAACAACATGATCATTCCAATGACATAACAAAATACAAAATATCATTAGTGTGATCATGTTACAAAATGGTACAAAATAATCATCCTTCCAATCTTCGTATGCATATGACCCCCATCCACAGTCAACGTCCCGGTCCGTCGCTCTTATCTGCATCACATGAAAATAACTGAAATGAGAATAAATCTCAGCAAGTGGAACTCTTACATAGCAATGATACATAGTATACTCTGTAAAACATGGCTTTTAAATCATAAATACCATCGACTCTGAAACATGAATAACGTAGCAATAACTGTAGCAATAGCAATAGCAATAGATAGCAATACGATGGTATTTCTCTTTTCTATGGTTGGATTGATATCAATAGTATCTGTGACTGTGGTTGCCAATATCCCATCGATATAAATCGATAACTGTGAGGGGATAAAAGCCTATGGTCGATGATCATCTAATTGCATGCAATGCTATGGCTATGATTAATCAATCCAATAAAACATTTGAATTCTCAATAACATTTAAAGCCGTCGTTTCGCAATCTCATAATATCTCTTGTATTCCCTTTTTAACAATAGTGAGACATCAATGCCTCCAATAGATAATCAATGAAATCAATACATAACAATGGATCAATGGAAGGGAATAACACTTTGAAACCTTTAAAACACAATACATATAATATCATGTGAGCAAAAAGGATGAAATTCCACTTACAAACCAATAGAACACCTCCAACTATACTCTTGGTACACCACCTACAACAATAATCCATAAATAACACCAATATCAAGACTAAATCCAAGAGTTTATGCTAAATAATCCATAGAACCATCAAAACATCAAATCCAAAATAACCCTTAACTCGAAACCTCATTAGAATCGCACCAAAAACTTACCTAAGCTTCCTTATACCACGGAGAACGATGATCTCAAGTCGGAAATCCAAATAACTCCAAGAATCAAAGGTAGGAAGCTAAAGAAATGGAGAAAACCCTTGCCAAAAGGAGAGAAAAATCGAAAATGGAAGATAGGATAAGGTAGGTATGAAGTCAACTCAATCAAAAAGGTACTAAATAACTCGCCCATACTTACACCGCGGGTGCGGTCACACAAGCACCGCGGGTGCGCCATGCTCACGGCATTCCAAAATAAATCCCATGCACGATCACCGCGGGTGCGGTGTCCTCACGGCCTTCCAAATCCAAAATGATGAATAGTACACCGCGGGGGCACTCATCTAAGAGCGCGGGTGCACTCTACTCACGGCAATGAACAGTAACAAAACAACTAAAATCGATTCGAAACGCTGAAACGAACAATCAACACCAACTAACACCTCAAATAAATAATAACCAATAATACTATAGCCCAAAACACAACTATAATCATCTAATCACATAACCCAATTAACACAATAAAGCTTAAACCGTACCGTACACCGGGCTTGGCTATTACAGACAGACTAGGCACTTGGAGACATACTGATAAACATTACGTTTCATACCCTTCCACCAAAATCGAGTCCTCAAATCCTTATACATCTTGTTGCTCCCCGGATGAACACTCAACTTGCTACGATGAGCCTGGGACAAAATCTCCTCCCTCAAAGTGTCATCTTCCGGTACAACAACACGACCAGATAAGCACAAAAGACCCTCGGACTGATAGTGGAATCCAGAAGTATTATCTCTATCAGCCAACCGAGCTAATTTCTGAACCTTAGAATCCGACATCTGAGCATCTCTAATCCGAGAATACAAAACTGGCTCGGACAAAATAGTAGCTATACAGATACTCTCTGTTCCCTTCCGATGCTTACAATTGAATCCCATCGAACAGAAATCCTGAATAATCCCAGATACAGCACAAGTCTGAAGAGCAGATAACCTCACCTTGCGACTAAGAGCATTGGCCGTGAGATTCGCAGATCCTGGATGATACTTGATCTCACAATCGTAATCTTTGAGTAGATCCATCCAATGACGCTGACGCATGTTCAACTCAGCCTGAGTGAACAGATACTTCAAACTCTTATGATCGGTGAAAATCTCAAATCGCTCACCATACAGATAATGGCGCCAGATTTTCAAAGCAAAAACGATCGCTGCTAATTCCAGATCATGAACAGGATAGTTTTCCTCATGAGGCTTCAACTGTCTCGATGCATAAGCAATCACGTGCTCATTCTGCATCAGAACACACCCTAGTCCCTGCAAGGAGGCATCGGTGTAGACACTGAAACCACCAGATCCAGACGGTAAAGCCAAAACAGGCGCAGATGTCAAACGTCTGCGAAGTTCCAAGAAACTCTCTTCGCACTCTGATGTCCACTCAAATGAAACATCTTTCCGAGTGAGCTGAGTGAGTGGCTTAGCAATCTGAGAGAAGTTGACAATGAAACGGCGATAATACCCAGCCAATCCCAGAAAACTGCGGATCTCGGCTACTGTCGTCGGACGCGACCAGTTCAATACCGCTTCCACCTTGCTTGGGTCAACTGAAACTCCCTCGCTAGAAATGACATGACCAAGGAATACAACCCTGTCAATCCAAAACTCACATTTACTCAACTTCGCATAAAGCTGATTCTCGCGAAGTGTCTGTAAAATAATCCTTAAGTGTTGTACGTGTTCTTGCTGATCATGCGAATAGATTAAGATATCATCTATAAACACCACAACAAACTTATCCAAGAATTCCCGAAAAACCCGATTCATCAGATCCATAAAAACTGCTGGTGCATTCGTCACCCCAAAAGGCATAACCAGAAACTCATAATGCCTATACCGAGTCCTGAATGCAGTCTTCGATATATCTCCCTGATGAACCCGAAGCTGATGATAACCAGACCTTAAATCAATCTTGGAATACACAGAGGTGAAAGCGGACCGGTTACGGAGGCCGGAAACGCAACGGAAGCGAAAAATTAAAATTTTTCTCAAGAATTTTCGGCCCCCTCAAATGTTTTGTGTAATATTTACAAAAACTAAAACCATGCATAGGATGTTTTAGAAAATTACCTATCAACCTCTTGAGGTTGATGTATGGCACCAACTTTGTTGTAAACAACAAAGCTCTTCAAGGTTGAAGATCTACAAGCCTCCAACTTCCTTTCCTTCAAAATCAAGCCCACCACAAGCTATGTAAAACCCCTCTTGATTTGCACTAGAAAAATCAAGAGGATTTTTCAATGAGAAATCTTTTATTCTCCAACACTTGAAGAACAAAAGAGAGAAGAATTTTTGGGAGAGAAAGACTAGAAAATTTCGGCCAAGAAAAGGTTGGAATGAGGGAGTGAAGTCTAGACTTGGGTGTGGGAAAAGTGAAAAAGTTGATCCCCATGCCATGCATTATTTTATTAAAAAGTATTCAAAGTCTCTTCACCTCCCAAGCATGCAAACCCTAGCATGTCATGCATATATAATATGGTTTTTAACACATTAAAAACCATGGACTAAATTTTAATTATCTCAAACACATTTGAGATTAATTAAATACTACTTGAATTTATTCAAGTCCCACTAGTTAAATAATTATTTTAATTGAGCTCTACAAGACTCAATATTATTAATTCAACACTTGAATTATTTTTAATTATTTGGACTCTACTAGGTCCACTAGTGTTTAATTAATTCAACACTTGAATTGATTTAATTTAGTCCCCAATAATGTTTATGAAAATCACAATTTTCAACTACATTATTTACTTGGCCAAATTTTAATCTTAGGAACACTTCCATAAATTAAAATTTATATTTCTCTCTTAGAAGTCATACTTCTATTTTTCTTAACACTTATAAACACATTTATAAGCTGTTCAACACATTGAACTATTTCACTTCTCATCGGGATTTACAAAGCCAGTACTTGTGTGGCCCTCAATGGTTCATTGATACAACTAGCCGTGGGTTCACATCTCCATGTGATTCGGACTAAACATGTCCTTATACGAGCATACCCCAATTGCTCCATTCTTACTTATCAACTCCTTGATAGTAAGAACGTCAGAACTCAAGTCTGATAGTACCCAACCAATCACGTTAAACGCCTAGCAGCATCGCTTACGTGATTCCCTAGGTATCACATGATAGTGCCTGCAAGAACCATTCAATTATGGTTAGCGTACAGTACGGTCCCTTTAACTCATATATCCCGACCGATTCGACAACTATTGGTTTATCGAGAGTTTTCAATGAATCGATACTATGTGTCATGTTGTGGTTGCATCGATGGTGTAATCTATGAAACCCCTTTTATAATTACCACCATACTCTGATCAGAGATTTCAACCCACATATACATGAAAAACACATAGGATATCCATACCCAAAGGTAAGCGGTGAATCCCCGACTACAATGCATCGACTCCTATATGTTTCGCCGCAACACCCAACCTTGCCACCTGATGACCCCAAAAGAGTCGGTAAACAAGTCAAAGTGAAACGCTAGCACATAGAGTCTCAATGTTGTCCCGGGTCATAAGGACTAATGGTGTACAACCATAAACTAGGACTTTTCCACTCGATAAGTGAGAACCACTTGGAAAGTCCTTTACAGAGGGTTGTTCAGTGCACTCTACCAGGAGCACCTATCTGCATGCTCGGACATCACAATGTCCCCTACCAATGAAACATGGTACTCACATCGCAGATACTAGTCTCTAACTCGAGCGGCCTTTATCCTTCTTAGTGGCGGCTGAATTGACTAGGAACGGTTTAGAATATACAGTATTCCAAATATGAGTTTCATGATACTCATCATATGAGCATCTCATATTCTTTCTACTATTTGTATATTCAAGGACTTTATCTATCCAACTAGCATGGGTATAAAGATAAAGATGCGCCAAATTAATAAATTCAAATATTATTAAAATAAAGATCGTTTATACATAGAGTTTCATTGTGAACACTCGGCCAACACTTGGCTCGACGTGCACCTACTCTATCAATCTCCCACTTGCACTAGAGCCAACTACCCATATACTTTAGACCCATTGATTCGCGATGCTTCTCGAATGATGGTCCTGGTAAAGGCTTGGTTAGTGGATCAGCAACATTATCTGCGGAGCCGACTTTGTCGATCGACACTTCTCCTCGTTCCACGATCTCTCTGAGGATGTGGTACTTTCTCAATACATGTTTGGACTTCTGATGAGACCTTGGCTCCTTCGCCTGAGCTATGGCTCCCGTGTTGTCGCACATCACCGGGATAGGAGCAACTCCATTTGGAATGACGCCCAACTCTTGGACGAAATTCCTAATCCAAACAGCCTCCTTTGCTGCAGCCGATGCAGCAATGTATTCTGCCTCAGTGGTGGAATCCGCAGTACTGTCTTGCTTGGAACTCTTCCAAGAGACAGCACCACCATTGAGCATGAATATGAATCCGGAGGTTGACTTCGAGTCATCAACATCGCTTTGGAAGCTAGAGTCGGTATAGCCTTCCAATTTCAGTTCTCCACCCCCATAGACCAAGAACAACTTATTGGTCCTTCTCAAATACTTGAGGATGTCTTTCACAGCTTTCCAGTGTGGAAGACCGGGGTTGGATTGATATCTACTCACTACACTTAGTGCAAATGCCACGTCAGGACGTGTAGATATCATCCCATACATGATACTACCAATGGGTGAAGCATACGGAATTCGTATCATCGCCGCTATCTCTGCATCAGTCTTGGGAGACATAGACTTGGATAGGGACACGCCATGACACATTGGTAGATGTCCTCTCTTGGACTCATCCATCGAGAACCGCTTCACGATGGTATCAATGTATGTGGACTGGGTGAGATCAAGTCATCTTTTCGATCTATCTCTATAGATCTGTATCCCAATACAAAAGATGCTTCACCCAAGTCCTGCATCGAGAACTTGCTTTCTAACCATATCTTAGTTGATTGCAACTTTCCTACATCATTCCCAATGAGTAGAATGTTATCAATATATAACACCAGGAATGTCACAACACTCCCACTGACCTTCTTATACACATAGGGTCCCTCAGGATTCATAGTAAATCAAACTCTTTGATTGTACTATCGAATCTAAGGTTCCAACTCCTTGATGCCTGCTTTAGATCATAAATAGATCTCTGAAGTTTGCATACCAAATGCTCACTTCCGACAGATGTAAACCCTTCAGGTTGAGACATGTAAATCACTTTCTTAAAATCCCCATTAAGAAAGACTGTCTTAACATCCATCTGCCATATCTCATAGTCATACCATGCAGCTATGGCAAGCAAAATCCTTATGGACTTGAACATTGCGATTGGGAAAAGGTTTCCTCAAGGTCAACTCCTTGTCTTTGAGTACATCCTTTTGCCACCAATCGCGCCTTGAAGGTCAATACCTTCCCATCCGCCCCAAGTCCCTGTGGGAACAGTTCCCTCAGGTGGATCCACAAGATCCTACACTTGGTTCGAATGCATGGAATTCAACTCAGATTCCATTGCTTCCAGACACTTGGATGAATCGGCATCAGATAATGCTTCCTTGAAGGTCCTTGGTTCACATCCATGGTTAGGCTCATCATGGCCCTCTTCAAGAAGCTGACCATACCTCATAGGTGGTCTCGAGACTTTCTCGTATCTGCTAGGAGCTTGTATCTCCTCTCTTGGCTCATCGGGTGTGGGTTCTATAATTGCGGGTTTCTCTCGAACCTCTTCGAGTTCTATCATCTCCCTTTTTCTATCCAATAGAAAATCCTTTTCCAAAAAGGTTGCATTCCTAGAAACAAACACCTTTGTTTCTTGGGGATGATAGAAATAATATCCAACTTAATTCTTTGGATATCCCACAAAGTAACATAAAATGGATCAACAGTCCAATTTTATCTCCCACTACCTGCTTTACATTAGCAGGGCTCCCCATATTCTAAAATAAGAATATTTGGGAGGCTTACCCATCCATATCTCATATGGTGTCTGCCTTTGAATGGACATTTAATGGAATATCTTTTAATTTTAAGTTATAAAGATCGTTTTCAAGTTCTCAAGTACCAATCAAACATTCATTCATGTAAATGTTGCAAACACCTTTGCAATATAAACAAGAATATCCATTTTTATCAGCATAGAAATGGAAACAATGTTTTTACAAAAAATTAGGTACAAACAAAACATCTCATAAAATTAACTTAAACTATCGTTCAATAATAAGTAAACATCCTTAATAGCCTTGGCAGCAACTCTTGCTCCATTGTCCATCCTAAAGAAGGTCACACCTTCCTTAAGCTTCCTACTTCTTCCCATCACCTGTAACCAATTACAGAGATGTGAGTCACAACCGGTATCTAATACCCAAGAAGTAGAGTTAATTGAAATGTTTACTTAAATTTAGAACATACCGTTTCCAGAACACTTCTGGGCCAGATATTCCTTGCAATTTCGCTTCCAATGTCCAGGCTTCTTGCAGTGATGACAAACATCACCAGTCTTGTCAGCCTTAACTGGTCTGGCTGCCTCAACGGGATTCAGAGATTGCCTCATCAAGGGCACGTTCTTCTTGGGACGTTGGAAAGAACTCTTCTTTCCATTCCCATGTGGATCAATCTTCGTACCAGATGAAGAACCCACATAAAGAACCGACTTCTCTTTCTTGATAGTGGACTCAAAGGTAACAAGCATATTCACCAACTCCTCAAGGGTCGGTTCCATCTTGTTCATGTTGAAGTTCACCACAAAAGGATCAAATGAGCTAGGCAGCGATAACAGCAACACGTCGGTGGTCAACTCCGAAGGCAAGATCATATCCATGCCAACGAGCTTGTCCACGAGCCCGATCACCTTTAGGCCATGCTCATGGACCGAGGCCCCATCTCGCATGCGCAAAGTGATCAGCTCCTTGACGGTAGCATTGAAAGCGGACCGGTTACGGTGGCCGGAAACGCAACGGAAGCAAAAACTTTAAATTTTAGAGCAAAATTTCAGCCACCCCTTATTTGTGCAATATTTACATTCAAACACCATAATACATATATAGGGTGTTCAAGTGATTTACCTATCAACCCTTTAGAGTTGATGAATGGCACCAACTAAAGTATAAATACTTTAGCTCTTCTTGGTTGAAAAATCTACAAGCTTCCACCTCCAATCCTCCAAGAATTAGGCCCACCACAAGCTATGTAAACCCCTTCAAGTTTTGCTCTAGAAAAACTTGAAGATTTTTCAAAGAGAAGATTTTATTCTCCAAGAAATGAAGAACAAAAGAGAAGAAAAATATGGAGAGAAAATCCCTTCCAATTTTCGGCCAAGTGATGTGTTAGGGAGAGTGGGAGAATAGCCTAGGTATTGTGAAAAGTTGTCTCTCAAAAGTTGCATGTCTTTTGAATATTTTAATAAAAAGTAATCAAGGCTCTTCACCTCCCAAGCATGCAATCCCTACATGTCTCACTTATATATTATATGGTTTTTAACACATTAAAAAACCATAGACTAAATTTTTATTATCTCAAACACATTTGAGATTAATTAAATATTACTTGATTTTACTCAAGTCTCACTAGTTAAATAATTATTTAAATTGAGCTCTACAAGACTCAATATTATTTAATTAATTCAACACTTGAATTAATTTAATTATTTAGACTCTACTAGGTCCACTAGTGTTTAATTAATTCAACACTTGAATTAATTTAATTTAGTCCACAATAATGTTTATGAAAATCACAATTTTCAACTATATTATTTACTTGGCCAAATTTTAATCTTAGGAACACTTCCATAAATTAAAATTTATATTTCTCTCTTAGAAGTCATACTTCTATTTTCTTTACGCTTATAAACACATTTATAAGCCGTTCAACACATTGAACTATTTTACTTCTCTTCGGGATTTACAAAGCAAGTACTTGTGTGGCCCTCAATGGTTCATTGATACAACTAGCCGTGGGTTCACATCTCTATGTGATTCGGACTAAGCATGTCCTTATTCGAGCATACCCCAATTGCTCCATTCTTACTTATCAACTCCTTGATAGTAAGAACGTCAGAACTCAAGTCTGATAGTACCCAACCAATCACGTTAAACGCCTAGCAGCATCGCTTACGTGATTCCCTAGGTATCACATGATAGTGCCTGCAAGAACCATTCAATTATGGTTAGCGTACAGTACGGTCCCTTCAACTCATATATCCCGACCGATTCGACAACTATTGGTCTATCGAGAGTTGTCAATGAATCGATACTATGTGTCATGTTGTGGTTGCATCGATGGTGTAATCTATGAAACCCCTTTCATAATTACCACCATACTCTGATCAGAGATTTCAACCCACACATACATGAAAAACACATAGGATATCCATACCCGTAGGTAAGCGGTGAATCCCCGGCTACAATGCATCGACTCCTATATGTTTCGCCGTAACACCCAACCTTGCCACCTGATGACCCCATAAGAGTCGGTAAACAAGTCAAAGTGAAACGCTAGCATATAGAGTCTCAATGTTGTCCCGGGTCATAAGGACTAATGGTGTACAACCATAAACTAGGACTTTTCCACTCGATAAGTGAGAACCACTTGGAAAGTCCTTTATAGAGGGTTGTTCAGTGCACTCTACCAGGAGCACCTATCTGCATGCTCGGACATCACAATGTCCCCTACCAATGAAACATGGTACTCACATCGCAGATACTAGTCTCTAACTCGAGCGGCCTTTATCCTTCTTAGTGGCGGCTGAATCGACTAGGAACGGTTTAGAATATACAGTATTCCAAATATGAGTTTCATGATACTCATCATATGAGCATCTCATATTCTTTCTACTATTTGTATATTCAAGGACTTTATCTATGCAACAAGCATGGGTATAAAGATAAAGATGCGCCAAATTAATAAATTGAAATATTATTAAAATAAAGATCGTTTATACAAAGAGTTTCATTGTGAACAGTCGGCCAACACTTGGCTCGACGTGCACCTACTCTAACAATCTCCCACTTGCACTAGAGCCAACTACCTATATGCTTTAGACCCATTGATTCGCGATGCTTCTCGAACGATGGTCCTGGTAAAGGCTTAGTTAGTGGATCAGCAACATTATCTGCGGAGCCGACTTTGTCAATCACGACATCTCCTCTTTCCACGATCTCTCTGAGGATGTGGTACTTTCTCAATACGTGTTTGGACTTCTGATGAGACCTTGGCTCCTTCGCCTGAGCTATGGCTCCCGTGTTGTCGCACATCACCGGGATAGGAGCAACTCCATTTGGAATGACGCCCAACTCTTGGACGAAATTCCTAATCCAAACAGCCTCCTTTGCTGCAGCCGATGCAGCAATGTATTCTGCCTCAGTGGTGGAATCCGCAGTACTGTCTTGCTTGGAACTCTTCCAAGAGACAGCACCACCATTGAGCATGAATATGAATCCGGAGGTTGACTTCGAGTCATCAACATCGCTTTGGAAGCTAGAGTCGGTATAGCCTTCCAATTTCAGTTCTCCACCCCCATAGACCAAGAACAACTTATTGGTCCTTCTCAAATACTTGAGGATGTCTTTCACAGCTTTCCAGTGTGGAAGACCGGGGTTGGATTGATATCTACTCACTACACTTAGTGCAAATGCCACGTCAGGACGTGTAGATATCATCCCATACATGATACTACCAATAGCCGAAGCATACGGAATTCGTGTCATCGCCGCTATCTCTGCATCAGTCTTGGGAGACATAGACTTGGATAGGGACACGCCATGACACATTGGTAGATGTCCTCTCTTGGACTCATCCATCGAGAACCGCTTCACGATGGTATCAATGTATGTGGACTGGGTGAGACCAAGCAATCTTCTTGATCTATCTCTATAGATCTGTATTCCCAATACAAAAGATGCTTCACCCAAGTCCTGCATTGAGAACTTACTTGCTAACCATATCTTTGTTGATTGCAACATTCCTACATCATTCCCAATGAGTAGAATGTCATCAACATAAAGAACAAGGAATGTCACAGCACTCCCACTGACCTTCTTATACACACAGGGTTCCTCAGGATTCTTAGTAAAACCAAACTCTTTGATTGTACTATCGAATCTGAGGTTCCAGCTCCTCGATGCCTGCTTAAGACCATAAATAGATCTTTGAAGTTTGCATACCATATGCTCACTTCCGATGGATGTGAAACCCTTCAGGTTGAGACATGTAAATTTCTTCCTTAATATCCCCATTAAGGAAGGCTGTCTTCACATCCATCTGCCATATCTCATAGTCATACCATGCAGCTATGGCTAGCAATATCCTAATGGACTTGAACATCGCAACTGGAGAAAAGGTTTCCTCATAGTCAACACCTTGTCTTTGAGTATACCCTTTTGCTACCAATCGCGCCTTGAAGGTCAATACCTTCCCATCCGCCCCAAGTTTCCTCTTGTAAATCCATTTACACCCTATGGGAACAGTTCCCTCAGGTGGATCCACAAGATTCCACACTTGGTTCGAATGCATGGAATTCATCTCAGATTCCATTGCTTCAAGCCACTTGGATGAATCAGCATCCGATAACGCTTCCTTGAAGGTCCTTGGATCACATCCAAGATTAGGCTCATCATGGCCCTCTTCAAGAAGCAGACCATACCTCATAGGTGGTCTCGAGACTCTCTCGGATTCTTCTAGGAGCTTGTATCTCCTCACTTAGCTTCATTGGGTGTGGGTTCTACAACTGTGGGTGTCTCTCGAACCTCTTCGAGTTCTATCATCTCGCCTTTTCTATCTAATAGAAATTCCTTTTCCAAAAAGGTTGCGTTCCTAGAAACAAACACCTTTGTTTCTTGGGGATGATAGAAATAATATCCAATGGAATTTCTTGGATATCCCACAAAGTAGCATAAAATGGATCGACTATCCAATTTATCTCCCACTGTCTGCTTCACATAAGCAGGACACCCCCATATTCTAAGATAAGAATACTTGGGAGGCTTACCCATCCATATCTCATATGGAGTCTTGTCAACTGCCTTTGTATGGACATTGTTCAACAACAGTGCCGCTGTTTCAAGCGCATATCCCCAAAAGGATGGCGGCAACTCCGTGAACCCCATCATAGACCGAACCATGTCCATCAAAGTCCGGTTACGACGCTCCGAAACACCATTTAACTGTGGTGTAGCGGGCGGAGTCCACTGCGAGAGAATCCCATTCTCTCTAAGATACTCTTGGAACTCGGCACTCAAGTACTCACCACCTCGATCCGATCGAAGTGTCTTGATGCTTCGTCCCAATTGCTTCTCTACTTCACTTCTGAATTCTTTGAACCTTTCAAAGGCTTCAGACTTGTATTTCATCAAATACACATACCCATACCTCGAATGGTCATCGGTAAAGGTGATGAAGTAGGCATGTCCATGCTTAGTGGTGATGCTAAGCGGACCGCACACATCGGTATGGATCAAATCCAATAACCCTTTGGCTCGCTCCGCATGGCCCTTAAAGGGAATTTTGGTCATCTTTCCTTTCAGACAGGATTCACAAGTCGTGAGAGCGTTAATATCAGACATATCAAACATGCCAACTCCCACTAGCTTGTTCATCCTTCTTGAGGAAATATGACCTAATCGAGCATGCCATAATTGTGCCGAATTAAGAGTATCTTGTTTGCGCTTATTTGTTGTTGTTATCGTTTGGACATTGTTAAGTGGAATATCTTTTAATTTTAAGGTGTAGAGATTGTTTTCAAGTTCACCCGTACCAACTAAACATTCATTCTTGTAAATATTGCAAACACCTTTGCCAAATAAACAAGAAAATCCATCAATATCAAGCATAGGAATGGAAATAATGTTTTTGATCAAGTCTGGTACAAATAAAACATCTCTTAAAACCAAATTAAAATCATTGTTCAAACATAAATAAACATCTCCTACAGCCTTGGCAGCAACCCTTGCTCCATTGCCCATCCTCAAGAAGGTCTCACCTTCCCTGAGCTTCCTACTTCTTCCCATCACCTGCAAATCATTACAGAGATGTGAGCCACAGCCGGTATCCAATACCCAAGAAGTAGAGTTAATGGAGATATTCACTTCAATGTAGAACATACCTTTGCCAGAACCCTTCTGCGCAAGATATTCCCTGCAGTTACGCCTCCAATGTCCAGGCTTCTTGCAGTGGTGACAGATGTCAACAGTCTTCTCAGCCTTGCTGGCGCGGCTGCCACTAAGGGACTCGGAGTCTGCCTCTTCAAGGGCTCGCTCTTCTTGGGCGCTGGAAAGAACGCTTCTTTCCCTTCCCAGGTGGACCGGTCTTCGTGCCAGATGAAGAGCCCACATAAAGAACCTGCTTCTCCTTTTTGATTGTGGACTCAAAGGTCACAAGCATGTTCACCAACTCTTCAAGGCTGGGCTCGAGCTTGTTCATATTGAAGTTCACAACGAAAGGATCGAAAGAGCTAGGCAGCGACAGCAGCAACACATCAGTGGTCAACTCCGAAGGCAACACCAAATCCATGCCTACGAGCTTGTCCACGAGCCCAATCAACTTTAGGCCATGCTCATGGACCGAAGTCCCATCTCGCATGCGTAAAGTGATGAGCTCCTTTACTGTGGCATGCCTCAAAGGCCGAGTCTGCTCTCCGAAGAGCTCCTTGAGGTGCATATGAATGTCAGCAGCATTCTTTGCATCCTCGAATCGCCTTTGCAGCTCATCGTTCATCGAAGCCTGCATATAACACTTGGCCTTCAAGTCATGGTCGCACCAATCCTTGTAGGTCTGCAGTTCCTCAGGACTGCAGTCAGTAGGAGCCTCATCAGGGGGCGACTCAGTCAGTGTGTATGCGATCTTCTCCGAGTTTAGGACAATCTTTAAATTTCTTAGCCAAGTGATATAGTTTGGTCCGGTTAGAATGTGTTTTTCGAGAATGACGGAAAACGGGTTGCGAATTGATGACATGTCAAAGATTGTACTGAAAAGTAAAACAGATAAATGTTAATGACTATTTTAAAATATTTAATAAGATATAAAGTTTGGACTTTTACTTTATAAATAATCGCTCCCACTGTTTTGACATTTTCACTACCCTCTAGTGAAAACGGGAAACACTTTCCTCAGTAGGTACGTAAGGTCCAATTAGCGAATTGTGATCCCGAATAATATCGGCCATCACAACTCCTAAAAGGTAGTTTCCAATTGCATCGCCATGCAACCCTCTACGTATTCTTTTGTCTCACGTTTGATTAGGACCCAATAATATGACGTCGTTCATCTTTACGTGTCAAGCCTAACCCATCGATATTGAACCTTAATGGACGGTCGCCATGAGTTCCCTCAATAATATGAGCCGAAATCATGGGAGTTCCACGTAGTTCACATCACCATGTCAATGGATGTCACAGCTTTCCGGCACCCAGGGCCCCCTCAATAATATGAGCCGAGCCCCGAGTACGGGTAGCGTTCATCATGCATCCATTGTCGATGGAAGACAAGGAAATTATAAACAAATTTATAATTCCCCTTTTCGGACTTGATATTAATTTTGAATCTTATTCAAAATGAGGGTTTTTAATTTTGAAAGGTCTCATCATTAATTTTATTTTAAAAGCTCGCCATGTTTGATCGTATGTTTGCCGGATTCATGCAACTTTGTTATTATAATAATAATAACGCACATACTCATTATTTATAACATATCATGCATATATTATAAATAGAAAACAGTACAAGGATGATCAATCGCCCCAAAACTAATGGCCCGTGTGAGCCAAACACGGGCCTAGGTCCAATCCTAGGGTAAATGCAGGGATGCAATGCAACTAAATTATTACATTAGCATCCAATATTACATGTCTTCGATCTTCATAATCACCAAGGCCACCATCTTCCAATCTTGATCTTCCACTATTCTAATATTTACATTTAAATATCCATGGCACATAGGGATACATCTCATGGGGGGTGGGAACGGGCCATAAACCAAGCCCACTTTATAAATTGATAATTATTACAATCATACAACACAAATATCCTAGCATACACCTAGCAAATTGGGCTTGGGCTTTTGATCATCCTTCATGCATAATATCACATATCATACACCATCAATCAATTATCACTATAATTAATTGATCCAATATTATATATCTTGATCCAATCACTAACCGCCACAATTATAAATTAAATCAACAAAGTATACAAACACCTTTGTCTACTTTCAAATTAATTTATTTATAATCGAATTTCTTGTAAATCACAATTTACTATAAATAATTAAAGTCCTACTTCAATTATTTATTTTATGAGAAAATATGTGCAACAATTGTAAATTTAAACTTAAGGGCCCAAAAACATTTTTCACCAAAATATTTTGGCCCATTTAAATTTCACAAATTATGTTGTCCATCCAATGGCCCAACATCTCAAGGTCCATGACACTAAGATTCACCAAAACACTTTTGGAAACCCTAGTCGTCATCGCCGTCGCCGGAGCTCCGTCGCCGGATTCCGGCAACAAAAAAATTTTTTTTTTTATTTAAAAACAGGAAGTTTCGGGCAGCCCCTTGGGCTGCCCCTCGACTGCCCGAAATTTTCGGGCAGCCCCGAAAATTAATTTTTTTTTTTGTTGTTTCAAAATTTCGGTCCTTGCATATTCTATGCACAAAAATTCTCACGCGGTTAGAAATCGATCTCAACACAATATTATGCAAATATCACACAAAAAACGTAACCTTAGCTCGGATACCACTTGAAAGCGGACCGGTTACGGTTGCCGGAAACGCAACGGAAGCAAAAATTTTAAATTTTAGAGCAAAATTTCGGCCACCCCTTATTTGTGCAATATTTACATTCAAACACCATAATACATACATAGGGTGTTCAAGTGATTTACCTATCAACCCCTTAGAGTTGATGAATGGCACCAACTAAAGTATAAATACTTTAGCTCTTCTTGGTTGAAAAATCTACAAGCTTCCACCTCCAATCCTCCAAGAATTAGGCCCACCACAAGCTATGTAAACCCCTTCAAGTTTTGCACTAGAAAAACTTGAAGATTTTTCAAAGAGAAGATTTTATTCTCCAAGAAATGAAGAACAAAAGAGAAGAAAAATATGGAGAGAAAATCCCTTCCAATTTTCGGCCAAGTGATGTGTTAGGGAGAGTGGGAGAATAGCCTAGGTATTGTGAAAAGTTGTCTCTCAAAAGTTGCATGCCTTTTGAATTTTTTAATAAAAAGTAATCAAGCCTCTTCACCTCCCAAGCATGCAATCCCTAGCATGTCTCACTTATATATATATGGTTTTTAACACATTAAAAACCATAGACTAAATTTTATTATCTCAAACACATTTGAGATTAATTAAATATTACTTGATTTTACTCAAGTCCCACTAGTTAAATAATTATTTAAATTGAGCTCTACAAGACTCAATATTATTTAATTAATTCAACACTTGAATTAATTTAATTATTTAGACTCTACTAGGTCCACTAGTGTTTAATTAATTCAACACTTGAATTAATTTAATTTAGTCCACAATAATGTTTATGAAAATCACAATTTTCAACTACATTATTTACTTGGCCAAATTTTAATCTTAGGAACACTTCCATAAATTAAAATTTATATTTCTCTCTTAGAAGTCATACTTCTATTTTCTTAACGCTTATAAACACATTTATAAGCCGTTCAACACATTGAACTATTTTACTTCTCATCGGGATTTACAAAGCAAGTACTTGTGTGGCCCTCAATGGTTCATTGATACAACTAGCCGTGGGTTCACATCTCTATGTGATTCGGACTAAACATGTCCTTATTCGAGCATACCCCAATTGCTCCATTCTTACTTATCAACTCCTTGATAGTAAGAACGTCAGAACTCAAGTCTGATAGTACCCAACCAATCACGTTAAACGCCTAGCAGCATCGCTTACGTGATTCCCTAGGTATCACATGATAGTGCCTGCAAGAACCATTCAATTATGGTTAGCGTACAGTACGGTCCCTTCAACTCATATATCCCGACCGATTCGACAACTATTGGTCTATCGAGAGTTGTCAATGAATCGATACTATGTGTCATGTCGTGGTTGCATCGATGGTGTAATCTATGAAACCCCTTTCATAATTACCACCATACTCTGATCAGAGATTTCAACCCACACATACATGAAAAACACATAGGATATCCATACCCGTAGGTAAGCGGTGAATCCCCGGCTACAATGCATCGACTCCTATATGTTTCGCCGTAACACCCAACCTTGCCACCTGATGACCCCATAAGAGTCGGTAAACAAGTCAAAGTGAAACGCTAGCATATAGAGTCTCAATGTTGTCCCGGGTCATAAGGACTAATGGTGTACAACCATAAACTAGGACTTTTCCACTCGATAAGTGAGAACCACTTGGAAAGTCCTTTATAGAGGGTTGTTCAGTGCACTCTACCAGGAGCACCTATCTGCATGCTCGGACATCACAATGTCCCCTACCAATGAAACATGGTACTCACATCGCAGATACTAGTCTCTAACTCGAGCGGCCTTTATCCTTCTTAGTGGCGGCTGAATCGACTAGGAACGGTTTAGAATATACAGTATTCCAAATATGAGTTTCATGATACTCATCATATGAGCATCTCATATTCTTTCTACTATTTGTATATTCAAGGACTTTATCTATGCAACAAGCATGGGTATAAAGATAAAGATGCGCCAAATTAATAAATTGAAATATTATTAAAATAAAGATCGTTTATACAAAGAGTTTCATTGTGAACAGTCGGCCAACACTTGGCTCGACGTGCACCTACTCTAACAATCTCCCACTTGCACTAGAGCCAACTACCTATATGCTTTAGACCCATTGATTCGCGATGCTTCTCGAACGATGGTCCTGGTAAAGGCTTAGTTAGTGGATCAGCAACATTATCTGCGGAGCCGACTTTGTCAATCACGACATCTCCTCTTTCCACGATCTCTCTGAGGATGTGGTACTTTCTCAATACGTGTTTGGACTTCTGATGAGACCTTGGCTCCTTCGCCTGAGCTATGGCTCCCGTGTTGTCGCACATCACCGGGATAGGAGCAACTCCATTTGGAATGACGCCCAACTCTTGGACGAAATTCCTAATCCAAACAGCCTCCTTTGCTGCAGCCGATGCAGCAATGTATTCTGCCTCAGTGGTGGAATCCGCAGTACTGTCTTGCTTGGAACTCTTCCAAGAGACAGCACCACCATTGAGCATGAATATGAATCCGGAGGTTGACTTCGAGTCATCAACATCGCTTTGGAAGCTAGAGTCGGTATAGCCTTCCAATTTCAGTTCTCCACCCCCATAGACCAAGAACAACTTATTGGTCCTTCTCAAATACTTGAGGATGTCTTTCACAGCTTTCCAGTGTGGAAGACCGGGGTTGGATTGATATCTACTCACTACACTTAGTGCAAATGCCACGTCAGGACGTGTAGATATCATCCCATACATGATACTACCAATGGCTGAAGCATACGGAATTCGTGTCATCGCCGCTATCTCTGCATCAGTCTTGGGAGACATAGACTTGGATAGGGACACGCCATGACACATTGGTAGATGTCCTCTCTTGGACTCATCCATCGAGAACCGCTTCACGATGGTATCAATGTATGTGGACTGGGTGAGACCAAGCAATCTTTTTGATCTATCTCTATAGATCTGTATTCCCAATACAAAAGATGCTTCACCCAAGTCCTGCATTGAGAACTTACTTGCTAACCATATCTTAGTTGATTGCAACATTCCTACATCATTCCCAATGAGTAGAATGTCATCAACATAAAGAACTAGGAATGTCACAGCACTCCCACTGACCTTCTTATACACACAGGGTTCCTCAGGATTCTTAGTAAAACCAAACTCTTTGATTGTACTATCGAATCTGAGGTTCCAACTCCTCGATGCCTGCTTAAGACCATAAATAGATCTTTGAAGTTTGCATACCATATGCTCACTTCCGATAGATGTGAAACCCTCAGGTTGAGACATGTAAATTTCTTCCTTAATATCCCCATTAAGGAAGGCTGTCTTAACATCCATCTGCCATATCTCATAGTCATACCATGCAGCTATGGCTAGCAATATCCTAATGGACTTGAACATCGCAACTGGAGAAAAGGTTTCCTCATAGTCAACACCTTGCCTTTGAGTATACCCTTTTGCTACCAATCGCGCCTTGAAGGTCAATACCTTCCCATCCGCCCCAAGTTTCCTCTTGTAAATCCATTTACACCCTATGGGAACAATTCCCTCAGGTGGATCCACGAGATTCCACACTTGGTTCGAATGCATGGAATTCATCTCAGATTCCATTGCTTCAAGCCACTTGGATGAATCGGCATCCGATAACGCTTCCTTGAAGGTCCTTGGATCACATCCAAGGTTAGGCTCATCATGGCCCTCTTCAAGAAGCAGACCATACCTCACAGGTGGTCTCGAGACTCTCTCGGTTCTTCTAGGAGCTTGTATCTCCTCACTTGGCTTCTCGGGTGTGGGTTCTACAACTGTGGGTGTCTCTCGAACCTCTTCGAGTTCTATCATCTCGCCTTTTCTATCTAATAGAAATTCCTTTTCCAAAAAGGTTGCGTTCCTAGAAACAAACACCTTTGTTTCTTGGGGATGATAGAAATAATATCCAATGGAATTTCTTGGATATCCCACAAAGTAGCATAAAATGGATCGACTATCCAATTTATCTCCCACTGTCTGCTTCACATAAGCAGGACACCCCCATATTCTAAGATAAGAATACTTGGGAGGCTTACCCATCCATATCTCATATGGAGTCTTGTCAACTGCCTTTGTATGGACATTGTTCAACAACAGTGCCGCTGTTTCAAGCGCATATCCCCAAAAGGATGGCGGCAACTCCGTGAACCCCATCATAGACCGAACCATGTCCATCAAAGTCCGGTTACGACGCTCCGAAACACCATTTAACTGTGGTGTAGCGGGCGGAGTCCACTGCGAGAGAATCCCATTCTCTCTAAGATACTCTTGGAACTCGGCACTCAAGTACTCACCACCTCGATCCGATCGAAGTGTCTTGATGCTTCGTCCCAATTGCTTCTCTACTTCACTTCTGAATTCTTTGAACCTTTCAAAGGCTTCAGACTTGTATTTCATCAAATACACATACCCATACCTCGAATGGTCATCGGTAAAGGTGATGAAGTAGGCATGTCCATGCTTAGTGGTGATGCTAAGCGGACCGCACACATCGGTATGGATCAAATCCAATAACCCTTTGGCTCGCTCCGCATGGCCCTTAAAGGGAATTTTGGTCATCTTTCCTTTTAGACAGGATTCACAAGTCGTGAGAGCGTTAATATCAGACATATCAAACATGCCAACTCCCACTAGCTTGTTCATCCTTCTTGAGGAAATATGACCTAATCGAGCATGCCATAATTGTGCCGAATTAAGAGTATCTTGTTTGCGCTTATTTGTTGTTGTTATCGTTTGGACATTGTTAAGTGGAATATCTTTTAATTTTAAGGTGTAGAGATTGTTTTCAAGTTCACCCGTACCAACTAAACATTCATTCTTGTAAATATTGCAAACACCTTTGCCAAATAAACAAGAATATCCATCAATATCAAGCATAGGAATGGAAATAATGTTTTTAATCAAGTCTGGTACGAAATAAAACATCTCTTAATACAAACTTAAAATCATTGTTCAAAATTAAATAAACATCTCCTACAGCCTTGGCAGCAACCCTTGCTCCATTGCCCATCCTCAAGAAGGTCTCACCTTCCTGAGCTTCCTACTTCTTCCCATCACCTGCAAATCATTACAGAGATGTGAGCCACAGCCGGTATCCAATACCCAAGAAGTAGAGTTAATGGAGATATTCACTTCAATGTAGAACATACCTTTGCCAGAACCCTTCTGCGCAAGATATTCCCTGCAGTTACGCCTCCAATGTCCAGGCTTCTTGCAGTGGTGACAGATGTCAACAGTCTTCTCAGCCTTGCTGGCGCGGCTGCCACTAAGGGACTCGGAGTCTGCCTCTTCAAGGGCTCGCTCTTCTTGGGGCGCTGGAAAGAACGCTTCTTTCCCTTCCCATGTGGACCGGTCTTCGTGCCAGATGAAGAGCCCACATAAAGAACCTGCTTCTCCTTTTTGATTGTGGACTCAAAGGTCACAAGCATGTTCACCAACTCTTCAAGGCTGGGCTCGAGCTTGTTCATATTGAAGTTCACAACGAAAGGATCGAAAGAGCTAGGCAGCGACAGCAGCAACACATCAGTGGTCAACTCCGAAGGCAACACCAAATCCATGCCTACGAGCTTGTCCACGAGCCCAATCAACTTTAGGCCATGCTCATGGACCGAAGTCCCATCTCGCATGCGTAAAGTGATGAGCTCCTTTACTGTGGCATGCCTCAAAGGCCGAGTCTGCTCTCCGAAGAGCTCCTTGAGGTGCATATGAATGTCAGCAGCATTCTTTGCATCCTCGAATCGCCTTTGCAGCTCATCGTTCATCGAAGCCTGCATATAACACTTCGCCTTCAAGTCATGGTCACACCATTCCTTGTAGGTCTGCAATTCCTCAGGAGTGCAGCCTATAGGAGCCTCAGCAGGGGGCGCCTCAGTCAGTGTATATGCGATCTTCTCCGAGTTTAGGACAATCTTTAAATTTCTTAGCCAAGTGATATAGTTTGGTCCGGTTAGAATGTGTTTTTCGAGAATGACGGAAAACGGGTTGCGAATTGATGACATGTCAAAGATTGTACTGAAAAGTAAAACAGATAAATGTTAATGACTATTTTAAAATATTTAATAAGATATAAAGTTTGGACTTTTACTTTATAAATAATCGCTCCCACTGTTTTGACATTTTCACTACCCTCTAGTGAAAACGGGAAACACTTTCCTCAGTAGGTACGTAAGGTCCAATTAGCGAATTGTGATCCCGAATAATATCGGCCATCACAACTCCTAAAAGGTAGTTTCCAATTGCATCGCCATGCAACCCTCTACGTATTCTTTTGTCTCACGTTTGATTAGGACCCAATAATATGACGTCGTTCATCTTTACGTGTCAAGCCTAACCCATCGATATTGAACCTTAATGGACGGTCGCCATGAGTTCCCTCAATAATATGAGCCGAAATCATGGGAGTTCCACGTAGTTCACATCACCATGTCAATGGATGTCACAGCTTTCCGGCACCCAGGGCCCCCTCAATAATATGAGCCGAGCCCCGAGTACGGGTAGCGTTCATCATGCATCCATTGTCGATGGAAGACAAGGAAATTATAAACAAATTTATAATTCCCCTTTTCGGACTTGATATTAATTTTGAATCTTATTCAAAATGAGGGTTTTTAATTTTGAAAGGTCTCATCATTAATTTTATTTTAAAAGCTCGCCATGTTTGATCGTATGTTTGCCGGATTCATGCAACTTTGTTATTATAATAATAATAACGCACATACTCATTATTTATAACATATCATGCATATATTATAAATAGAAAACAGTACAAGGATGATCAATCGCCCCAAAACTAATGGCCCGTGTGAGCCAAACACGGGCCTAGGTCCAATCCTAGGGTAAATGCAGGGATGCAATGCAACTAAATTATTACATTAGCATCCAATATTACATGTCTTCGATCTTCATAATCACCAAGGCCACCATCTTCCAATCTTGATCTTCCACTATTCTAATATTTACATTTAAATATCCATGGCACATAGGGATACATCTCATGGGGGGTGGGAACGGGCCATAAACCAAGCCCACTTTATAAATTGATAATTATTACAATCATACAACACAAATATCCTAGCATACACCTAGCAAATTGGGCTTGGGCTTTTGATCATCCTTCATGCATAATATCACATATCATACACCATCAATCAATTATCACTATAATTAATTGATCCAATATTATATATCTTGATCCAATCACTAACCGCCACAATTATAAATTAAATCAACAAAGTATACAAACACCTTTGTCTACTTTCAAATTAATTTATTTATAATCGAATTTCTTGTAAATCACAATTTACTATAAATAATTAAAGTCCTACTTCAATTATTTATTTTATGAGAAAATATGTGCAACAATTGTAAATTTAAACTTAAGGGCCCAAAAAACATTTTTCACCAAAATATTTTGGCCCATTTAAATTTCACAAATTATGTTGTCCATCCAATGGCCCAACATCTCAAGGTCCATGACACTAAGATTCACCAAAACACTTTTGGAAACCCTAGTCGTCATCGCCGTCGCCGGAGCTCCGTCGCCGGATTCCGGCAACAAAAAAATTTTTTTTTTTTTATTTAAAAACGGAAGTTTCGGGCAGCCCCTTGGGCTGCCCCTCGGCTGCCCGAAATTTTCGGGCAGCCCCGAAAAATTATTTTTTTTTTTTGTTGTTTCAAAATTTCGGTCCTTGCATATTCTATGCACAAAAATTCTCAAGCGGTTAGAAATCGATCTCAACACAATATTATGCAAATATCACACAAAAAACGTAACCTTAGCTCGGATACCACTTGAAAGCGGACCGGTTACGGTTGCCGGAAACGCAACGGAAGCAAAAATTTTAAATTTTAGAGCAAAATTTCGGCCACCCCTTATTTGTGCAATATTTACATTCAAACACCATAATACATACATAGGGTGTTCAAGTGATTTACCTATCAACCCCTTAGAGTTGATGAATGGCACCAACTAAAGTATAAATACTTTAGCTCTTCTTGGTTGAAAAATCTACAAGCTTCCACCTCCAATCCTCCAAGAATTAGGCCCACCACAAGCTATGTAAACCCCTTCAAGTTTTGCACTAGAAAAACTTGAAGATTTTTCAAAGAGAAGATTTTATTCTCCAAGAAATGAAGAACAAAAGAGAAGAAAAATATGGAGAGAAAATCCCTTCCAATTTTCGGCCAAGTGATGTGTTAGGGAGAGTGGGAGAATAGCCTAGGTATTGTGAAAAGTTGTCTCTCAAAAGTTGCATGCCTTTTGAATATTTTAATAAAAAGTAATCAAGGCTCTTCACCTCCCAAGCATGCAATCCCTACATGTCTCACTTATATATTATATGGTTTTTAACACATTAAAAAACCATAGACTAAATTTTATTATCTCAAACACATTTGAGATTAATTAAATATTACTTGATTTTACTCAAGTCCCACTAGTTAAATAATTATTTAAATTGAGCTCTACAAGACTCAATATTATTTAATTAATTCAACACTTGAATTAATTTAATTATTTAGACTCTACTAGGTCCACTAGTGTTTAATTAATTCAACACTTGAATTAATTTAATTTAGTCCACAATAATGTTTATGAAAATCACAATTTTCAACTACATTATTTACTTGGCCAAATTTTAATCTTAGGAACACTTCCATAAATTAAAATTTATATTTCTCTCTTAGAAGTCATACTTCTATTTTTCTTACGCTTATAAACACATTTATAAGCCGTTCAACACATTGAACTATTTTACTTCTCATCGGGATTTACAAAGCAAGTACTTGTGTGGCCCTCAATGGTTCATTGATACAACTAGCCGTGGGTTCACATCTCTATGTGATTCGGACTAAACATGTCCTTATTCGAGCATACCCCAATTGCTCCATTCTTACTTATCAACTCCTTGATAGTAAGAACGTCAGAACTCAAGTCTGATAGTACCCAACCAATCACGTTAAACGCCTAGCAGCATCGCTTACGTGATTCCCTAGGTATCACATGATAGTGCCTGCAAGAACCATTCAATTATGGTTAGCGTACAGTACGGTCCCTTCAACTCATATATCCCGACCGATTCGACAACTATTGGTCTATCGAGAGTTGTCAATGAATCGATACTATGTGTCATGTTGTGGTTGCATCGATGGTGTAATCTATGAAACCCCTTTCATAATTACCACCATACTCTGATCAGAGATTTCAACCCACACATACATGAAAAACACATAGGATATCCATACCCGTAGGTAAGCGGTGAATCCCCGGCTACAATGCATCGACTCCTATATGTTTCGCCGTAACACCCAACCTTGCCACCTGATGACCCCATAAGAGTCGGTAAACAAGTCAAAGTGAAACGCTAGCATATAGAGTCTCAATGTTGTCCCGGGTCATAAGGACTAATGGTGTACAACCATAAACTAGGACTTTTCCACTCGATAAGTGAGAACCACTTGGAAAGTCCTTTATAGAGGGTTGTTCAGTGCACTCTACCAGGAGCACCTATCTGCATGCTCGGACATCACAATGTCCCCTACCAATGAAACATGGTACTCACATCGCAGATACTAGTCTCTAACTCGAGCGGCCTTTATCCTTCTTAGTGGCGGCTGAATCGACTAGGAACGGTTTAGAATATACAGTATTCCAAATATGAGTTTCATGATACTCATCATATGAGCATCTCATATTCTTTCTACTATTTGTATATTCAAGGACTTTATCTATGCAACAAGCATGGGTATAAAGATAAAGATGCGCCAAATTAATAAATTGAAATATTATTAAAATAAAGATCGTTTATACAAAGAGTTTCATTGTGAACAGTCGGCCAACACTTGGCTCGACGTGCACCTACTCTAACAATCTCCCACTTGCACTAGAGCCAACTACCTATATGCTTTAGACCCATTGATTCGCGATGCTTCTCGAACGATGGTCCTGGTAAAGGCTTAGTTAGTGGATCAGCAACATTATCTGCGGAGCCGACTTTGTCAATCACGACATCTCCTCTTTCCACGATCTCTCTGAGGATGTGGTACTTTCTCAATACGTGTTTGGACTTCTGATGAGACCTTGGCTCCTTCGCCTGAGCTATGGCTCCCGTGTTGTCGCACATCACCGGGATAGGAGCAACTCCATTTGGAATGACGCCCAACTCTTGGACGAAATTCCTAATCCAAACAGCCTCCTTTGCTGCAGCCGATGCAGCAATGTATTCTGCCTCAGTGGTGGAATCCGCAGTACTGTCTTGCTTGGAACTCTTCCAAGAGACAGCACCACCATTGAGCATGAATATGAATCCGGAGGTTGACTTCGAGTCATCAACATCGCTTTGGAAGCTAGAGTCGGTATAGCCTTCCAATTTCAGTTCTCCACCCCCATAGACCAAGAACAACTTATTGGTCCTTCTCAAATACTTGAGGATGTCTTTCACAGCTTTCCAGTGTGGAAGACCAGGGTTGGATTGATATCTACTCACTACACTTAGTGCAAATGCCACGTCAGGACGTGTAGATATCATCCCATACATGATACTACCAATAGCCGAAGCATACGGAATTCGTGTCATCGCCGCTATCTCTGCATCAGTCTTGGGAGACATAGACTTGGATAGGGACACGCCATGACACATTGGTAGATGTCCTCTCTTGGACTCATCCATCGAGAACCGCTTCACGATGGTATCAATGTATGTGGACTGGGTGAGACCAAGCAATCTTTTTGATCTATCTCTATAGATCTGTATTCCCAATACAAAAGATGCTTCACCCAAGTCCTGCATTGAGAACTTACTTGCTAACCATATCTTTGTTGATTGCAACATTCCTACATCATTCCCAATGAGTAGAATGTCATCAACATAAAGAACAAGGAATGTCACAGCACTCCCACTGACCTTCTTATACACACAGGGTTCCTCAGGATTCTTAGTAAAACCAAACTCTTTGATTGTACTATCGAATCTGAGGTTCCAGCTCCTCGATGCCTGCTTAAGACCATAAATAGATCTTTGAAGTTTGCATACCATATGCTCACTTCCGATGGATGTAAACCCTTCAGGTTGAGACATGTAAATTTCTTCCTTAATATCCCCATTAAGGAAGGCTGTCTTCACATCCATCTGCCATATCTCATAGTCATACCATGCAGCTATGGCTAGCAATATCCTAATGGACTTGAACATCGCAACTGGAGAAAAGGTTTCCTCATAGTCAACACCTTGCCTTTGAGTATACCCTTTTGCTACCAATCGCGCCTTGAAGGTCAATACCTTCCCATCCGCCCCAAGTTTCCTCTTGTAAATCCATTTACACCCTATGGGAACAGTTCCCTCAGGTGGATCCACAAGATTCCACACTTGGTTCGAATGCATGGAATTCATCTCAGATTCCATTGCTTCAAGCCACTTGGATGAATCGGCATCCGATAACGCTTCCTTGAAGGTCCTTGGATCACATCCAAGGTTAGGCTCATCATGGCCCTCTTCAAGAAGCAGACCATACCTCATAGGTGGTCTCGAGACTCCTCTCGGATCTCCTAGGAGCTTGTATCTCCTCACTTAGCTCATTGGGTGTGGGTTCTACAACTGTGGGTGCCTCTCGAACCTCTTCGAGTTCTATCATCTCGCCTTTTCTATCTAATAGAAATTCCTTTTCCAAAAAGGTTGCGTTCCTAGAAACAAACACCTTTGTTTCTTGGGGATGATAGAAATAATATCCAATGGAATTTCTTGGATATCCCACAAAGTAGCATAAAATGGATCGACTATCCAATTTATCTCCCACTGTCTGCTTCACATAAGCAGGACACCCCCATATTCTAAGATAAGAATACTTGGGAGGCTTACCCATCCATATCTCATATGGAGTCTTGTCAACTGCCTTTGTATGGACATTGTTCAACAACAGTGCCGCTGTTTCAAGCGCATATCCCCAAAAGGATGGCGGCAACTCCGTGAACCCCATCATAGACCGAACCATGTCCATCAAAGTCCGGTTACGACGCTCCGAAACACCATTTAACTGCGGTGTAGCGGGCGGAGTCCACTGCGAGAGAATCCCATTCTCTCTAAGATACTCTTGGAACTCGGCACTCAAGTACTCACCACCTCGATCCGATCGAAGTGTCTTGATGCTTCGTCCCAATTGCTTCTCTACTTCACTTCTGAATTCTTTGAACCTTTCAAAGGCTTCAGACTTGTATTTCATCAAATACACATACCCATACCTCGAATGGTCATCGGTAAAGGTGATGAAGTAGGCATGTCCATGCTTAGTGGTGATGCTAAGCGGACCGCACACATCGGTATGGATCAAATCCAATAACCCTTTGGCTCGCTCCGCATGGCCCTTAAAGGGAATTTTGGTCATCTTTCCTTTCAGACAGGATTCACAAGTCGTGAGAGCGTTAATATCAGACATATCAAACATGCCAACTCCCACTAGCTTGTTCATCCTTCTTGAGGAAATATGACCTAATCGAGCATGCCATAATTGTGCCGAATTAAGAGTATCTTGTTTGCGCTTATTTGTTGTTGTTATTGTTTGGACATTGTTAAGTGGAATATCTTTTAATTTTAAGGTGTAGAGATTGTTTTCAAGTTCACCCGTACCAACTAAACATTCATTCTTGTAAATATTGCAAACACCTTTGCTAAATAAACAAGAAAATCCATCAATATCAAGCATAGAAATGGAAATAATGTTTTTAACCAAGTCTGGTACATACAAAACATCTCTCAAAACAAGCTTAAAATCATTGTTCAATATTAAATAAACATCTCCTACGGCTTTGGCAGCAACCCTTGCTCCATTGCCCATCCTCAGGAAGGTCTCACCCTCTCGGAGCCTCCTACTTCTTCCCATCACCTGCAAATCATTACAGAGATGTGAGCCACAGCCGGTATCTAATACCCAAGAAGTAGAATTAATCGAGATATTTACTTCAATATAGAACATACCCTTGCCAGAACCCTTCTGCGCAAGATATTCCCTGCAGTTACGCCTCCAATGTCCAGGCTTCTTGCAGTGGTGACAGATGTCAACAGTCTTCTCAGCCTTGGCTGGCGCGGCTGCCACTACGGGACTCGGAGTCTGCCTCTTCAAGGGCTCGCTCTTCTTGGGGCGCTGGAAAGAACGCTTCTTTCCCTTCCCATGTGGACCGGTCTTCGTGCCAGATGAAGAGCCCACATAAAGAACCGACTTCTCCTTCTTGATGGTGGACTCAAAGGTCACAAGCATGTTCACCAACTCTTCAAGGCTGGGCTCGAGCTTGTTCATATTGAAGTTCACGACAAAAGGATCGAAAGAGCTAGGCAGTGACAACAGTAGCACATCCGTGGTCAACTCTGATGGCAAGATCAAATCCATGCCCACGAGCTTGTCCACGAGCCCAATCAACTTTAGGCCATGCTCATGGACCGAAGTCCCATCTCGCATGCGTAAAGTGATGAGCTCCTTTACTGTTGCATGCCTCAAAGGCCGAGTCTGCTCTCCGAAGAGCTCCTTGAGGTGCATATGAATGTCAGCAGCATTCTTTGCATCCTCGAATCGCCTTTGCAGCTCATCGTTCATCGAAGCCTGCATGTAACACTTCGCCTTCAAGTCATGGTCGCACCAATCCTTGTAGGTCTGCAGTTCCTCGGGACTGCAGTTAGTCGGAGCCTCATCAGGGGGCGACTCAGTCAGTGTGTATGCGATTCTCTCCGAGTTTAGGACGATCTTTAAATTTCTTAGCCAAGTGATATAGTTTGGTCCGGTTAGAACGTGTTTTTCGAGAATAACGGAAAACGGGTTGCGAATTGATGACATTGTCACAGATTTGTACTGAAAAGTAAAACAGATAAATGTTAATGACTATTTTAAAATATTTAATAAGATATAAAGTTTGGACTTTTACTTTATAAATAATCGCTCCCACTGTTTTGACATTTTCACTACCCTCTAGTGAAAACGGGAAACACTTTCCTCAGTAGGTACGTAAGGTCCAATTAGCGAATTGTGATCCCGAATAATATCGGCCATCACAACTCCTAAAAGGTAGTTTCCAATTGCATCGCCATGCAACCCTCTACGTATACTTTTGTCTCACGTTTGATTAGGACCCAATAATATGACGTCGTTCATCTTTACGTGTCAAGCCTAACCCATCGATATTGAACCTTAATGGACGGTCGCCATGAGTTCCCTCAATAATATGAGCCGAAATCATGGGAGTTCCACGTAGTTCACATCACCATGTCAATGGATGTCACAGCTTTCCGGCACCCAGGGCCCCCTCAATAATATGAGCCGAGCCCCGAGTACGGGTAGCGTTCATCATGCATCCATTGTCGATGGAAGACAAGGAAATTATAAACAAATTTATAATTCCCCTTTTCGGACTTGATATTTATTTTGAATCTTATTCAAAATGAGGGTTTTTAATTTTGAAAGGTCTCATCATTAATTTTATTTTAAAAGCTCGCCATGTTTGATCGTATGTTTGCCGGATTCATGCAACTTTGTTATTATAATAATAATAACGCACATACTCATTATTTATAACATATCATGCATATATTATAAATAGAAAACAGTACAAGGATGATCAATTGCCCCAAAACTAATGGCCCGTGTGAGCCAAACACGGGCCTAGGTCCAATCCTAGGGTAAATGCAGGGATGCAATGCAACTAAATTATTACATTAGCATCCAATATTACATGTCTTCGATCTTCATAATCACCAAGGCCACCATCTTCCAATCTTGATCTTCCACTATTCTAATATTTACATTTAAATATCCATGGCACATAGGGATACATCTCATGGGGTGGGAACGGGCCATAAACCAAGCCCACTTTAAATTGATAATTATTACAATCATTCAACACAAATATCCTAGCATACACCTAGCAAATTGGGCTTGGGCTTTTGATCATCCTTCATGCATAATATCACATATCATACACCATCAATTAATTATCACTATAATTAATTGATCCAATATTATATATCTTGATCCAATCACTAACCGCCACAATTATAAATTAAATTAACAAAGTATACAAACACCTTTGTCTACTTTCAAATTAATTTATTTATAATCGAATTTCTTGTAAATCACAATTTACTATAAATAATTAAAGTCCAACTTCAATTATTTATTTTATGAGAAAATATGTGCAACAATTGTAAATTTAAACTTAAGGGCCCAAAAACCATTTTTCACCAAAAATATTTTGGCCCATTTAAATTTCACAAATATGTTGATCCATCTAATGGCCCAACATCTCAAGGCCCATGACACTAAGATTGTCCAAAACACTTTTGGAAACCCTAGCCGTCATCGCCGTCGCCGGAGCTCCGTCGCCGGATTCCGGCAACAACAAAATTTTTTTTTTTATTTTAAAAACTGGACTTTTTCGGGCAGCCCCTCGGGCTGCCCTTTGCTGCGAAATTTTTCGGGCAGCCCCTCGGGCAAGCCCCGAAATTTTTTTTTTTTTTGTTGTTTCAAAATTTCGGTCCTTGCATATTCTATGCACAAAAATTCTCAAGCGGTTAGAATCGATCTCAACACAATATTATGCAAATATCACACAAAAACGTAACCTAGCTCGGATACCACTTGAAAGCGGACCGGTTACGGTGGCCGGAAGCGCAACGAAGGTCAAAATTTTTATTTTCTAGCAAGAAATTTCGGCCACCCCTAGTATTTGTGCAATATTTACAAAACAACACCAAAACATCATAGGATGTAAGAAAAAATACCTATCAACCTCTGAGGTTGATGTATGGCACCAACTTTGTTGTAAACAAACAAAGCTCTTCAAGGTTGAAGATCTACAAGCCTCCAACTCCCTTTCCTTCAAAAATAAGGCCCACCACTAGCAAGGTAAACCCCCTCAAAAATTGCACTAGAAAGTTTTGAGATTTATCAAAGAGAAGAGTTTATTCTCCAACAAAAATTGAAGAACAAAAACAAGAAAATATGGAGAGAAAAGTGTATGTATATTTCGGCCAACTACATGGAATGAGGGAGGGAAGACATGTCTGGGTGTGTAAAAAGTTGTCCCTCAAAAGTTGCATGCTTTTGAATTTTTTTTAATAAAAGTAATCCACACGCTCTTCACCTCCCAAGCATGCAAACCCTAGCATGTCATGATATATATATGGTTTTTAACACATTAAAAACCATGGACTAAATTTTAATTATCTCAAACATATTTGAGATTAATTAAATACTACTTGAATTTACTTCAAGTCCCACTAGTTAAATAATTATTTAATTGAGCTCTACAAGACTCAATATTATTTAATTAATTCAACACTTGAATTATTTTAATTATTTGGACTCTACTAGGTCCACTAGTGTTTAATTAATTCAACACTTGAATTAATTTAATTTAGTCTCCAATAATGTTTATGAAAATCACAATTTTCAACTACATTATTTACTTGGCCAAATTTTAATCTTAGGAACACTTCCATAAATTAAAATTTATATTTCTCTCTTAGAAGTCATACTTCTATTTTCTTTACGCTTATAAACACATTTATAAGCCGTTCAACACATTGAACTATTTTACTTCTCTTCGGGATTTACAAAGCAAGTACTTGTGTGGCCCTCAATGGTTCATTGATACAACTAGCCGTGGGTTCACATCTCTATGTGATTCGGACTAAGCATGTCCTTATTCGAGCATACCCCAATTGCTCCATTCTTACTTATCAACTCCTTGATAGTAAGAACGTCAGAACTCAAGTCTGATAGTACCCAACCAATCACGTTAAACGCCTAGCAGCATCGCTTACGTGATTCCCTAGGTATCACATGATAGTGCCTGCAAGAACCATTCAATTATGGTTAGCGTACAGTACGGTCCCTTCAACTCATATATCCCGACCGATTCGACAACTATTGGTCTATCGAGAGTTGTCAATGAATCGATACTATGTGTCATGTCGTGGTTGCATCGATGGTGTAATCTATGAAACCCCTTTCATAATTACCACCATACTCTGATCAGAGATTTCAACCCACACATACATGAAAAACACATAGGATATCCATACCCGTAGGTAAGCGGTGAATCCCCGGCTACAATGCATCGACTCCTATATGTTTCGCCGTAACACCCAACCTTGCCACCTGATGACCCCATAAGAGTCGGTAAACAAGTCAAAGTGAAACGCTAGCATATAGAGTCTCAATGTTGTCCCGGGTCATAAGGACTAATGGTGTACAACCATAAACTAGGATTTTTCCACTCGATAAGTGAGAACCACTTGGAAAATCCTTTATAGAGGGTTGTTCAGTGCACTCTACCAGGAGCACCTATCTGCATGCTCGGACATCACAATGTCCCCTACCAATGAAACATGGTACTCACATCGCAGATACTAGTCTCTAACTCGAGCGGCCTTTATCCTTCTTAGTGGCGGCTGAATCGACTAGGAACGGTTTAGAATATACAGCATTCCAAATATGAGTTTCATGATACTCATCATATGAGCATCTCATATTCTTTCTACTATTTGTATATTCAAGGACTTTATCTATGCAACTAGCATGGGTATAAAGATAAAGATGCGCCAAATTAATAAATTGAAATATTATTAAAATAAAGATCGTTTATACAAAGAGTTTCATTGTGAACAGTCGGCCAACACTTGGCTCGACGTGCACCTACTCTAACAATCTCCCACTTGCACTAGAGCCAACTACCTATATACTTTAGACCCATTGATTCGCGATGCTTCTCGAACGATGGTCCTGGTAAAGGCTTAGTTAGTGGATCAGCAACATTATCTGCGGAGCTGACTTTGTCAATCACGACATCTCCTCTTTCCACGATCTCTCTGAGGATGTGGTACTTTCTCAATACGTGTTTGGACTTCTGATGAGACCTTGGCTCCTTCGCCTGAGCTATGGCTCCCGTGTTGTCGCACATCACCGGGATAGGAGCAACTCCATTTGGAATGACGCCCAACTCTTGGACGAAATTCCTAATCCAAACAGCCTCCTTTGCTGCAGCCGATGCAGCAATGAACAGGTTATTGCAAAGAGGAGCGGATGGTTTCTTTATTTATGCTGTAGATATGCAGAAGTCGAGCCCGGCGTTGGCAGATATACCAGTAGTGCGGGAATTTGCTGATATTTTTCCAGATGAGATCCCAGGATTACCTCCGGTTCGAGAGGTAGATTTTAGCATTGAACTTGCGCCAGGTACCGTCCCTATTTCAAGAGCTCCGTATAGGATGGCACCCATCGAACTCAAAGAATTGAAAGCACAGTTAGAAGATCTTCTGGCCAAGGGATATATCAGACCTAGTGTATCTCCTTGGGGCGCTCCAGTGCTATTTGTGCGAAAGAAAGATGGATCGATGCGGCTGTGTATCGATTATAGGCAACTGAACAAGGCAACGATCAAGAAAAAATATCCTTTGCCTAGGATTGATGATTTATTTGATCAGTTGCAGGGATCCTCCGTGTACTCTAAGATTGATTTGCGTTCTGGGTATCATCAGCTCAGAGTTCGAGATATAGATATACCAAAGACAGCATTTCGAACCAGGTATGGGCATTACGAATTTATTGTTATGCCTTTTGGTTTAACAAATGCTCCTGCGGTATTTATGGGCTTGATGAACCAAGTGTTTCAGAAATATTTGGATGAATTTGTCATTGTTTTCATCGATGACATTTTGGTGTATTCTAAGAATAGGAATGAGCATGCAGAACATCTCAGGATTGTGTTACAGACATTGAGAAATGAGCGACTGTATGCGAAATTGTCAAAGTGTGAGTTTTGGCTGAATCAGGTTGTATTCTTGGGGCATATCATTTCTGGAAATGGTATTTCTGTGGACCCGAGTAAAGTGGAAGCTGTGATCAGTTGGTCGAGACCGACTTCTGTACCCGAAATACGCAGTTTCATGGGCTTAGCCGGATACTACAGAAGATTTATCAAAGATTTCTCCAGTATTGCAAAGCCAATAACTCAATTGACGCAAAAGAATGCGCCGTTTGTTTGGTCAGAGGAGTGCGAGTCTAGCTTTCTAGAGTTGAAGAAAAGGCTGACCAGTGCTCCAGTACTGACGATACGCTTCGGTACGGGTGATTTCGTTGTATATTGTGATGCTTCTCATAGAGGTTTGGGATGTGTTCTTATGCAGCGAGGCCATGTGATCGCATACGCCTCGAGACAATTGAAGCCACATGAAGTTCGATACCCCATTCATGATCTGGAATTGGCGGCTATCGTATTTGCATTAAAGATTTGGCGTCATTATCTCTACGGCGAAAAATTTGAGATATTTTCCGATCACAAGAGCCTAAAGTACCTATTTTCTCAATCAGAATTGAATATGAGGCAGCGTAGATGGCTAGATCTTTTGAAAGACTTTGACTGTGAAATCAAATATTATCCAGGGAAGTCAAATGCAGCAGCAGATGCCTTGAGTCGTAAGGTATGTTCTTTGTCCTTATCGACGATAGGTGTTAACAAGTTAGTTGAAAATTTCTGTACATCTGGATTAGACTTTGATACAGATAGTAAGCCACTACGACTTTTTACGATCCAAGTTGAGCCCAATTTGATTATGAGGATCAAGGAAGCACAAAGAACCGATCAGAATGTGCAGAGATCGATCCAAATGGTCACATCAGGGCATGTATCAGAATATCAGGTACGAGATCATGTGTTGTACGTGAATAACCGTATAGTTGTGCCAGATGTTGCAGGTTTGAGACAGCGGATTCTGACAGAGGCACATTGTAGTCGGTTCAGCATTCATCCTGGTGGCAGGAAGATGTATAATGACTTGAAGACACAGTTCTGGTGGAAGCAAATGAAGTCAGACATTGCCGAATTTGTGTCTAAGTGTTTGAACTGCCAACAGGTGAAAGCTGAGAGGAAGAAGCCTGGTGGATTACTTCAGAGTCTAGCCATTCCTGAATGGAAATGGGACCACATTTCCATGGATTTTGTGACGAAGTTACCACGATCATCCAGAGGCTGCGATGCGATTTGGGTTATTATTGACAGATTGACCAAATCTGCTTGTTTCATTCCGTACAAAATGACGTATCGGCATGATCAGATGGCGGAGATATATGTTCGAGAGGTAGTCAGATTACATGGTGTGCCGAAGTCTATCGTCTCAGATCGTGATCCACGATTCACTTCGCACTTTTGGCACAGTTTACAGCAGGCTTTAGGTACTACATTGCACCTGAGTACTGCGTATCATCCTCAGACAGACGGACAGTCAGAGCGGACTATCCAGACTCTAGAGGATATGTTGAGAGCCGTAGTGCTAGATTTTGGCACTAGTTGGCAAGATTCCCTACCTCTTTGCGAATTTTCTTACAATAATAGCTATCAGACGAGTATCGAGATGGCACCGTTTGAAGCTTTGTATGGCAAGAAGTGCAGATCTCCGCTATATTGGGATGACGTCTCAGAGGTACCAGAACTTGGGCCAGATATGATTCGTGACATGACTGAGAAGGTGAAAGTTATTCAGAAAAGAATGAAGACAACACAGGATCGACAAGCAAAGTACGCCAATATCAGACGTAGACCGTTAGTATTCGAGGCCGGAGATAGAGTATTCTTAAAGATTTCTCCATTCAGAGGCGTTGTTCGATTTGGCAAACGCGGGAAACTATCTCCTCGATACATTGGTCCTTACGAGATTCTTGAGAAGATTGGCGACCGAGCTTATCGACTTGCACTTCCTCCTTCTCTATCCGGAATACATGACGTGTTTCATGTATCAATGTTACGAAGATATATGCCAGATGTTTCTCATATCATTCAACCTGACGAAGCTGAACTTGATCAGACTTTGAGTTACGTGGAACAACCGATACAGATCCTTGATCGGAAAAACAAGCAACTCAGAACGAAGAATATTCCACTTGTGAAAGTTCAGTGGAGTCGTCATGGTATCGAGGAAGCGACATGGGAGACAGAAGCCAGCATGAGACAGAAACACCCCGAGTTATTTCAATGATGTAAGTATTTGTTTAGTGTTGATGTGATTACTTTTATACTTATAATGATAGAATGGCATGCGATTTCGAGGACGAACTCATTTCTTAGAGGGGGAGAAATGTAAGGCTCGAAGATTTAGTTATCATAATCAGACGAATTGGTAAGAATTAAGTTGATTATAGATGTATTTTAGTAGGATTTAAAAAGGAGGCAAAATGTACAAACGAGATGAGAAAGGTCGAAGCTCCAGCGCACATGCGCGAAGATATGCGCGCACATGCGCGTAAATTTCAGTAGCTTCGGCGCACGTGCGCGAGATAATGCGCGCATATGCGCGATCCTTCCAGCAGCTATGGCGCACATGCGCGAGTTTAGTCGCGCATATGCGCTGTCGGTCCAGAAACATTGGCGCATATGCGCGGGAGTAGTGGTGCACATGCGCGGCGCCTCCAGAAGCAGTGGCGCATATGCGCGAGTTGAGTGGCGCATATGCGCGAGGTGTTGAATTGCCGAGACAGTAGGTCTCGCGCACATGCGCGAGTAATGCCGCGCATATGCGCGAGACGTGTAATGCAAAGGATGAGCCATTTGTCCTAAACCATGCAAAGTATATATATATTGGTACGATTTTCCTTCTTTCCATCAGACTTAATCGAGAATTTCAGAGGAAAGCTTTCAACTTCCTTTCCATTTTCAAATTGTGATTTTGCAAGATTTAGCAACCCAAATTCAAATCCGATTTCGGTTTTGAGATCCTCTCGTTATTGGCTACAAAGTGATGTAAGTTTATTCGATTTCAGTAAGTTTTGAAATTCAGTTATTGGAGAAATTAGAATACGATAGTTATACTGTGTTCTTGTAGTTATTGACACCGTAGAAATACAATCGGATCGAAGAACGGATGTTATATGTAATTGTTACGATTTTTATAGCATGTTTAGGGCTAAATATGCAGATGTTGAGTACAATTACATGTTTGGGATGATAATTATGAGTTGAGGGTATTGATTATTGATATAGGTTAAGATATAGTTTAACCGGTATCGAGAAATCACGTCGTTATGTCGTCAAAAGTTATACCGAAACTCCTGATTGATTGTATATGTGTTGTTGAATTGGGGATTGATATTGTATGTCTCCACATTGCTATTTCAGATTCAACACACCTCACTTCGACATCGAGACCTCGACATCGTTAAAGGTTTAGCAAAGAAAGGTATAAGTCATGTTTTGTTTGGGGAGATGTAACTCAAATAAGATATTATTTGAGTTTCCCAACCAAAATCACATACTAGTATTATTAGATATATTGTAACATGTTTATGAATTGTGTATAGCATTATATTCAATCTTTTAACATGTTTATGCTTTGATTTCAGAATTGTATTCAAGCATGTATGATCAGTGTGATATTCAGACATGAATATGATTATACGTTGTTTACATATTGATATTCATTGCATATAAGATAGGAGAGTCTTTGACAGGCATTGTCAAATAGCTAGACGTTTCGGTGTATCTCAGCATAGGAGTAGGCATTACTCTTATTGCCGCCGTTGATACAGCTCAGACCGAAGTCTAGGAATGAGACGTACATTACCCCGATTGGAGGGTAGGTAGTGACGTCTTATTCACACCGGGATCCCTAGAGTTCTAGTCGAGTCGAGTCCAGACATGGTGTGATTCGCATTGCATTGCATGTGCATATGATGTCATTCATGATAGCATGTTTCATGTTTAATTGATTATATGCATGTATACATGTTTATACTGGGATTTGTTCTCACCGGTTTTCCGGCTGTTGTTATGTCTGTATGTGTGCATAACAACAGGTGGGCAGGATCTGGGTCACGCAGAGGATGAGAGATGGACATAGCGTGGTGATCTCGGGCATAGCAGAAGAACTAGTAGTTGTACTTTTGGCATGTACTGTATTTAATTACTAGTTGTCGAATATGGTTTGGAACCAGACATCTTTGTATCTTATGTTGGTATATTATGTTGTTGAGTAACATAGAGACTTCTTATGTTAGCTTTCATTTGAGTTAATGTAAAAGCAAAAATTTGACCCACTTTTTATAATAACGATCCGTTTTAATCCCAAAGAAAAGAATTAGAGCCCGGGTCCCCACAACGGACCTACACACGGACCTGCACACGGGGTCCGTGTCCATTACACTTGAGGAAGAGAAATCCCGAGCCTACACGGACCCGAGCACGGAGCTGTACACGGGGTCCGTGTCTACTACTTTCGAGCCATGAAAATTACAGTGCCTACACGGACCCCCTTCCGGACTTCTACACGGGGTCCGTGTCCTTTACGAATGGGAGAGCAGATTTTTTTCCTAATTTAGAGTTTTATTTATTTTGGCAAGTAGATTTGATATCTTTTGATTTTGAGACAATATATACTCGAAAATTTCATCATTGTAAAGAACAATTGATTATTATTCATCTTTTATGATATTGATAATTCTCTCAACACAAGCTTAAGTTTCGTTATAACTTTTGCGTTGTATCAAATCAAACTTATCAAAAGATTAATCTTTTGTGGCGTTTGTCGATCGATTTTCACGAGGGTTGCCAAGGGCGGGTTCTTTGGAGGTTCTCTTGAAACGCGATTGTTTCTCTCGTGATTATTTGTTGCTAAACTCTTGCTAGTTTAGAGGTGAATATCACACCTATCCATTACTTGTTTCAAAGATCGGCAAAACACACGAGTCTTGTTATCGTAATTGAATAGAGGGTGCGATTGTTTAATCGTGTTTGCTATTTATTCGTATCGAGATTCACGTCAGTGCTATTCTTAAAAAGAACTTGGATTGACATTTCTATGGACTTTATTTTGGGGTTGCCTAGGACTAAGAAGGGGAGGGATTCTATTTTTGTTGTTGTTGATAGATTCTCTAAGATGGAACATTTTATAGCTTGTCATAAAACCGATCAATGCTTCAAACATCGCGGATTTATTCTTTAGAGAAGTCGTTAGGTTGCATGGCATGCCTAGGACTATTGATTCTGTTCGCGATGTTAAATTCTTGAGTTACTTTTGGAAGACTTTATGGGCTAAACTTGGCACAAAATTGTTGTTTTCTACTACTTGTCATCCTCGAACGGATGGACAAACTGAAGTTGTCAATAGAACTTTGGGAACACTTTTGCGTGCTATTCTTAAAAAGAACATGGATTGACATTTCTATGGACTTTATTTTGGGGTTGCCTAGGACTAAGAAGGGGAGGGATTCTATTTTTGTTGTTGTGGATAGATTCTCTAAGATGGCACATTTTATAGCTTGTCATAAAACCGATGATGCTTCAAACATCGCGGATTTGTTCTTTAGAGAAGTCGTTAGGTTGCATGGAATGCCTAGGACTATTGTTTCTGGTCGCGATGTTAAATTCTTGAGTTACTTTTGGAAGACTTTATGGGCTAAACTTGGCACAAAATTGTTGTTTTATACTACTTGTCATCCTCGAACGGATGGACAAACTGAAGTTGTCAATAGAACTTTGGGAAAACTTTTGCGTGCTATTCTTAAAAATAACTTGGATTGACATTTCTATGGACTTTATTTTGGGGTTGCCTAGGACTAAGAAGGGGAGGGATTCTAATTTTGTTGTTGTGGATAGATTATCTAATATGGCACATTTTATAGCTGGTCATAAAACCGATGATGCTTCAAACATTGCGGATTTGTTCTTCAGAGAAGTCGTTAGATTGCATGGCATTCCTAGGACTATTGATTCTGTTCGCGATGTTAAATTCTTGAGTTACTTTTGGAAGACTTTATGGGCTAAACTTGGCACAAAATTGTTGTTTTCTACTACTTTTCATCCTCCAACAGATGGACAAACTGAAGTTGTTAATAGAACTTTGGGAACACTTTTGCGTGCTATTCTTAAAAAGAACTATGATTGACATTTCTATGGACTTTATTTTGGGTTGCCTAGTCATAAGAAGGGGAGGGATTCTATTTTTGTTGTTGTGGATAGATTCTCGAAGATGTCACATTTTATAGTTTGTCATAAAACCGATGATGCTTCAAACATTGCGGATTTGTTCTTTAAAGAAGTCGTTAGGTTCCATGGCATGCCTAGGACTATTGATTCTATTCGCGATGTTAAATTCTTGAGTTACTTTTGGAAGACTTTATGGGCTAAACTTGGCACAAAATTGTTGTTTTTTACTACTTTTCATCCTCGAACGGATGGACAAACTGAAGTTGTCAATAGAACTTTGGGAACACTTTTGCGTGCTATTCTTAAAAAGAACATGGATTGACATTTCTATGGACTTTATTTTGGGGTTGCCTAGGACTAAGAAGGGGAGGGATTCTATTTTTGTTGTTGTGGATAGATTCTCTAAGATGACACAATTTATAGCTTGTCATAAAACCGATGATGCTTCAAACATCGCGGATTTGTTCTTTAGAGAAGTCGTTAGGTTGCATGGCATGCCTAGGACTATTGATTCTGTTCGCGATGTTAAATTCTTGAGTTATTTTTGGAAGACTTTTTGGGCTAAACTTGGCACAAAATTGTTGTTTTCTACTACTTGTCATCCTCGAACGGATGGACAAACTGAAGTTGTCAATAGAACTTTGGGAACATTTTTGCGTGCTATTCTTAAAAAGAACTTGGATTGACATTTCTATGGACTTTATTTTTGGGTTGCCTAGGACTAAGAAGGGGAGAGATTCTATTTTTGTTGTTGTGGATAGATTCTCGAAGATGGCACATTTTATAGCTTGTCATAAAACCGATGATGCCTCAAACATCGCGGATTTGTTCTTTAGAGAAGTCGTTAGGTTGCATGGCATGCCTAGGACTATTGATTCTGTTCGCGATGTTAAATTCTTGAGTTACTTTTGGAAGACTTTATGGGCTAAACTTGGCACAAAATTGTTGTTTTCTACTACTTGTCATCCTCGAACGGATGGACAAACTGAAGTTGTCAATAGAACTTTGGGAACACTTTTGCGTGCTATTCTTAAAAAGAACATGGATTGACATTTCTATGGACTTTATTTTGGGGTTGCCTAGGACTAAGAAGGGGAGGGATTCTATTTTTGTTGTTGTGGATAGATTCTCTAAGATGGCACATTTTATAGCTTGTCATAAAACCGATGATGCTTCAAACATCGCGGATTTGTTATTTAGAGAAGTCGTTAGGTTGCATGGAATGCCTAGGACTATTGTTTCTGGTCGCGATGTTAAATTCTTGAGTTACTTTTGGAAGACTTTATGGGCTAAACTTGGCACAAAATTGTTGTTTTATACTACTTGTCATCCTCGAACGGATGGACAAACTGAAGTTGTCAATAGAACTTTGGGAAAACTTTTGCGTGCTATTCTTAAAAATAACTTGGATTGACATTTCTATGGACTTTATTTTGGGGTTGCCTAGGACTAAGAAGGGGAGGGATTCTAATTTTGTTGTTGTGGATAGATTATCTAATATGGCACATTTTATAGCTGGTCATAAAACCGATGATGCTTCAAACATTGCGGATTTGTTCTTCAGAGAAGTCGTTAGATTGCATGGCATTCCTAGGACTATTGATTCTGTTCGCGATGTTAAATTCTTGAGTTACTTTTGGAAGACTTTATGGGCTAAACTTGGCACAAAATTGTTGTTTTCTACTACTTTTCATCCTCCAACAGATGGACAAACTGAAGTTGTTTATAGAACTTTGGGAACACTTTTGCGTGCTATTCTTAAAAAGAACTATGATTGACATTTCTATGGACTTTATTTTGGGGTTGCCTAGTCATAAGAAGGGGAGGGATTCTATTTTTGTTGTTGTGGATAGATTCTCGAAGATGTCACATTTTATAGTTTGTCATAAAACCGATGATGCTTCAAACATGGCGGATTTGTTCTTTAGAGAAGTCGTTAGGTTGCATGGCATGCCTAGGACTATTGATTCTGTTCGCGATATTAAATTCTTGAGTTATTTTTGGAAGACTTTTTGGGCTAAACTTGGCACAAAATTGTTGTTTTCTACTACTTGTCATCCTCGAACGGATGGACAAACTGAAGTTGTCAATAGAACTTTGGGAACATTTTTGCGTGCTATTCTTAAAAAGAACTTGGATTGACATTTCTATGGACTTTATTTTTGGGTTGCCTAGGACTAAGAAGGGGAGAGATTCTATTTTTGTTGTTGTGGATAGATTCTCGAAGATGGCACATTTTATAGCTTGTCATAAAACCGATGATGCCTCAAACATCGCGGATTTGTTCTTTAGAGAAGTCGTTAGGTTGCATGGCATGCCTAGGACTATTGATTCTGTTCGCGATGTTAAATTCTTGAGTTACTTTTGGAAGACTTTATGGGCTAAACTTGGCACAAAATTGTTGTTTTCTACTACTTGTCATCCTCGAACGGATGGACAAACTGAAGTTGTCAATAGAACTTTGGGAACACTTTTGCGTGCTGTGGGGACCCGGACGCTAATCATGATCTTAATCATCATTGGGACTAATTAATCAATTATAAAACTGGGTCTAAATTTTTTTTTAAAATACAAAGCGGAAACTTAATGTAATTTACTCAAATTACATATTAAACATGAACATACATCTCAGTATAAAAGTACAAGTCCTGTACAACATACATTTATTCAACTAGGGTTTAACAGCTAATAACAAGTGTCTAACCCTATCTCTAAACCATGTCCGGAGCCTCCACGCTATCTATCTTTTCTCATCCTCTTCTTGACCTTGATCCAGCCCCACCTGTTGTCATGCACACATACAAAACAAGACAACAGCCGGATAACTCCGGTGAGATATAAATATCCCAGTATAAACAATGTAAACATGCAGTCATATAAAAACATATACGAAAGCATATAAGGATTATTCATAACATGTCTCAAATCAGAAACATAAATCCATATCAAACATTCAATAATCATGAATGGTATAAACAATGTAAATCAACATGTCATATCAGACTCGACTCACCGACACGTCGTCTCAGACTCGACTCAACTGACGCGTCGTCTCAGACTCGACTCAACTCTATCCTAGGGATCCCGATGTCTGAATAATAGTAATTATACCGAATCTCAGTCGATAGGAATGAATCAATCCCTAAACGGCATCGATATAATACTTATATCCAGTGTCTGGGCGAATCAGCCGCAGAATTGACGACTCAGTCAATAACCCGACGAATCAGCCGGTAATTAGGCGAATCAGCCCATAATCAGACAACTCAGCCTGTAATTAAGCAAATCAGCTTAAGTTTAGACGAATCAGTCCATAACTAGACGAATCAGCCGGTGACTAGGCGAATCAGCCCATGACTCAACGACTCAGTAATCGATACATGCAGTCAGTATCTAAACAAATCAATCAATGACTAGCGAATCATCCGTCATTACATGCAGTAGCTATAAATCAATAGGCTACAAATATCAATCTTATCATACAGTAGCTATAAATCAATAGACTACAATCATAAGTCTCATCAATTGCAAATGTCAATGCAATAAGTAAAAGTATGTGATTTAGGGAGACTCGAGTCAAACCTCACTCGAGTTGTGCAATCCCAACTCAACATTAATTTATACCTTTCTTTCTGATATTCTGACTCGGTCGAAGTCTCGAACTCAAAGCCTGTCAATACTCAATCTGACAAGAACAATATCGAGGAGTATAAGCTCAATACACCACTCGAATCAAATCTGTTCTGCTCAATACTTATCCTAATTCAATATCGATGGCATAATGGAATAATCACAATATACCCAACAATACCATATAAATCAGATATTAATTCTAATATCTCATACTTGATAATACTCCAATCTTGATATCAAGTCAACTCCAAAACTATTCCGAAAATCATAACAATTCCATAATCAGTCTGTTTCTTAATCTGACTTCGATTCTATGATGTCTAATATGTCAAGAACAACATATATGAGTTCCATTCAATTCTGACAATATCATAATTTCAAAGCATGTCAAAACGTAGTAAAACTTACGTCCAGTTGTAGCCTACGTTGCTAGGAACTCGGTGTTGTACACGGATTTCAATTCGGATTGATGGATCTCCAAAATCTTCAATCACAAATCAAAACCCTTCCTCGAAGCCTTTTCTCAATTCTTTTCTGAAGAATAAATGAGAGAATTCGTTTATATATATCCTAAGTTTCATGCCAATGAAACGTGGCCGATTTTTAATCTGCATCGAGATACTCAGCCGAACATCTCCTGGCGCTCGGGCGGTCAAAAGTTTCCGCCCGGGCGAGCAATTCTCGGCCCTCGGCAATTAAACAATCGCGCTCGGGCGGTGCTTTTCTACCGCTCGGGCGCGAGATGTTCGGTCTAACATCTTGAGATGTTCGGTTCAACATCTTGGTTTAAAATAAACCACGCCCGGCTTCGTCATTTGAGTTCCTATAACCTCAATTATGTCAATTAATCAATAAATCATATCATATTACAATAATCAAATTTTCGGGCATTACATTTCTCCCCCTCTTAGACCTGAGTTCGTCCCCGAACTCCCAAACAATCAATTCAGATATATCAAAAGAAATGTATAACAGATTTTAAACCAAAACTCAAATATCTGATTCCAGTTTGGAATAATGATTCACGAAGTATACTGTCTTAATACTTCTTTTCCAGTTCTTCTGACAGAATCAATCTCGCATTACTGGTTATACAACATCCGTATAAACCAATCTACAGCTCATCACCTATCAGGACCATCAGCTGTTATCGAATTTGTTTATTCTAATCAAATATATATTCGATCTTTGGTCCCAAATACCGTCCGACGTTGGCATATTCAGTCTGTTTATTATGAGTTGTTCTCATTTTCTTCTGAATTAGCTTCATCTTTTCAGTCATATCCCTGATCATGTCAGGTCCAATCTCCGGAATCTCAGAGATATCATTTCAATAAAGAGGGAATCTGTACTTCTTAACGTACAACGTGTCTAATAGTGTCATTCCCATACTCATTTAATATCTGTTGTGGTATAATGGCAATAAATCCTGCCAATTAGTGTTAAATCAAACACTACAACCCTAAGCCTATGTTCTGGAATCTGGATACTCCACTCTGACTGTCCGTCAGATAGTGAATACTATTCAGTATTCAGATATAATCTAGTATCCAACTCTTACTGTATATTCGGTCAAATGTGCAAAATCAACCAAAATCACGGTTTAATATAATCAATTCTCAACACTACGTGTAATCTAATCACTTTTCTGACCGAATCTCAGTAATATATCATATTTGTACATCTTCATGTACGGTTTAACACTCGCAGACTGGGTCAGTCTGTCATTCTTAACTTAATCAATACTCAATTCCAAGAGGAATGCAGTAATTTCATTCCGGTATCCCTGGAAATGTAATCTCATTTCCATTCAGGAACCGCCAAGTTATATAACCAATCTCTTGGTTTCTTTCTTTCTATCTTTATCGGGCTGTAATTCAGACATTTCAGTCCAAATTCTGCCATATCTAATCTCATCTGTTTCTATCAAAACATTTTCTGCTATCAGGATGCCTACTGAATCAAGTATTGCACCCTTCTGAAAATTCTGTCATTTCACATTCAAAATATCAGGCACAAACAAATCAGTTATTAACATACAATACAGTATTACTTACCTGATATTCTGATCGACACTCTGTTCTGACTATCGATATTGAGTTCTAAATATTCTAATTAACTTTTCGAACTGCTAACGTTTCAAACTCAGCTCTGATTCGGACGATACAACATACTCTCCGTTGTCCACAATCAGTCTCAACATGTATTCAGAATATCATCAATATTCACTCAGATTCAAAACATGCTAAACTCATAAACCGCAACTGTCTGACACCGATGTCAACCTCAGCTGACTAATCACGGTTTAACTCTGCTAAAATCAACAGATATATCATCTTCAGATATAACAATCCCTGAACACAATCTGTCTCAATCAGGATTCACCATTTCAACAGTTTCTAATGTCAATTCAAGGCTAAAATCAATCTCTCTGATTGGAATCAGATCTGAAGTCTTATCAGAGAAAACATCAAGAACTTTCTTATCATTGGTAAATCAGCCAATGATAGACTCAACTTCAGTAAATGAACTGAATACATAAGGAGTCATTCTGCTCCTTTCTGTAATAATCGAGTCATAGCTAGTACGAATATCAAAAGAATTCTGTAATGCCCGAGGATTTGATTATTGTAATTTGCTATGAGATTAGTGAATTAAATAGATATAATTGTAAATGGGCCACTACGAGACCAGATTGGACAAAGAATATAAATTTCACCAATTTCGGGCAGAACTAGTGGCGCCCGAGCGGTAGAAAGTGACCGCCCGAGCGCCAGTGTGCATCAATATTATGTTCGGGCAGTAGAGTTGGCGCCCGGGCGGTAGTTTTTGACCGCCCGAGGGCCAAGGGGGCAATTCAGAATCGCTTGGACAGAAACTGCCGCGCTCGAGCGGTAGTTTTGCACCGCTCGAGCGCCGACTGCAATTGTGGAAAAATGACACGTTTCATGGCATGCAAGTGGCGAAATATATAAACGTTATTTCCTCAGAAATCTGATAGAATCAGATTTGAAAAAGCTCCGAGAAGCTTTGGAAATCCTTACGCTCGCATCTTTCAATCCGTCCGTCAGATTTGCAATCCGACTTCGGTACCGTGTTCCTAGCGTTGTAGGCTACGCGTGAACGTAAGTTTTACTATGTTTTGGCATGTCCTGAAATTATGATGTTGTAGGAATCAGGTATGATTCATATATGTTGTTTCTGACATATTAGACATCGTATAATTACAAACGAATTTATGAACGGACACCGTATAGAATTGTTATGAATTTTAGAGTTGAATTGACTGGGTGTTAGTACAAGATTTATACCATTTTCAGTTACGAATTGGGGGAATTGATATAGATTGTTTAATATGGCGATTGCACAGTTGAAATGATATTGAGATCACGTAGTGACTTGGTTATGTGTTGAATTAGATTAGAAATTGATAGAGTGCGTATCCACATTTCCATTTCAGATACGTATTGGCGACCGTGACAGCGATTCTACGACGAAAGGTATAGTACATGTTTTGTTTGGGGAATCACGACTCAAATGAGATCACATTTGAGTTTCCCAACCAAAATCACATACTTGTTTTATTGTTCATACTTTGATATGATTATGAATTGTATATAGATTTGTTTATAGAGCTTGTATGCAAATCTTGCTATGCGGTGTTTACAGATCATGGGACATTGCATTAGAATGATTATGCTTGTTTACAGATTTTGTATTCATGCATTAAGATAGGACAGTTTGGAGATCAGGCAGACTCTAGACGTTCGGCGATATCACAGCTTAGGGGAAGATCACCGCCCCTATTGTAGACGCGGATACAGATCAGGCCGAAGTCTAGGAATAAGACGTACAGCACCACGATTGGTAGGGTAGGTGACAGTCAGTGACGTCTTATTCACAACGGGATCCCTAGAGTTCTAGTCGAGTCACATCTAGACATGATTAGACTCGCATTGCATGATTTTATATGAATGACATTCATATCAGTATGTTTCATGTTTAGATTGTTTATATGCATGTTAAATGTTTATACTGGGATTTGTTCTCACCGGTTTTCCGGCTGTTGTTATGTCTGTATGTGTGCATAACAACAGGTGGGGCAGGATCTGGGTCACGACAGAGATGAGCGATGGACATAGCGTGGTGATCTCGGGCGCAGCATAGGACTAGTGGTTCTTTTGTTAAACTTGTAATACCGTTTGTTTATAGATGGTATTGAACACTAGTTTGTAAGAAACAAGAATTGTACTTTATGTTTATATTGTAAGTTAAACTAAGAATTATGTTTGTTTAGTTACATTTGATTAAATGTAAAAGCGAAAAATTTGACCCACGTTTTAATAACAATCCATTTAATCCCAAGAAAAAGAATTAGAGCCCGGGTCCCCACAACAGGTGGTATCAGAGCCGTAGGTTCTATAGACTGAGATAGGATAGAATGAGCGGGGTAGATCGAGTCTTCTTCCTTGCTTATGATGTGCTAGCATGATTATTGCTTTCCTATTACATGTTGTTTGTGTTTGTTTTCTTTCAGCATGTATTGGTTAAGACTGAATCAGAACCGATTCTAGATCAAAGGTAACTGACTAGAGGAGGGCTGAGACAGTTGTATATCTTGTATACTAATTCTTTGGATTATTAGATATGCCTCCTAGAAGAGCAGCTGTACCTCTACGACCAGCAGCGCCAGAACAGGGGAGCACATCCGGAGATCCTATGGATGTTACAGCGACCCCTATGGAGACGTTGCTGAAGCGATTCCAGTCATTTCGACCACCGACCCTCAAGGGTACAGAAAATGCAATCGAATGTGAAAGATGGTTGGAGGATATCGAGATGTTATTCGAGTCTCTAGGGTATAGTGACGAGAAACGAGTGAAGCTCATTGGCCATCAATTGCAAGACATTGCTAAACATTGGTGGTTGAATATCAAAAGAGCACTAGAACAGCGTGGCACTGAGATTACATGGAAGGTGTTCAAGACCGAGTTTTATCAGCGATTCTTTCCCATATCCTACCGTAAAGATAAAGGCACTGAATTTGCAAACCTGAGGCAAGGGCCATTGAACATTGAGGAGTACGTTGCCAAATTCTCTTCTTTGCTTCGTTTTGCACCCCATGTTTCAGGAAATGATGAAGCCATGGCAGATCAGTTTATAAATGGCCTGAATCCAGATATCTTTACGTTGGTCAATACTGGGAGACCCGATAATTTCTCGGATGCATTGAACCGTGCCAAAGGAGCTGAAGCAGGATTGCTTAGGCAACGGAGTGCTCCATATGTTGCACCGAGTCCGAGACCGCCACTACCTGCATCCCAAGTTCCTCCTCCTCGATTTGAAAGTGGTGGTAGTAGTAGTGGACGCAAAGAACAGCTGAAGGCGAAGGGGAAACAGTTTAAAAGACCAGGGAGCAGTTCGTTGAGCTCCAGCGGATCAAGACAGACTGGTTTTGATCAGAGTAGCAGGTATACAGGTGTTTATTGCAGTTCCTGTGGAGGAAAGCATGCGACTGAACAGTGCCAGGGAGTTACAGGCCGATGTAACATTTGTAGGCAACCGGGGCATTTTCCCAAAGTCTGTCCCTAGAGGAGTGTACAGCCAGCCCAGAGTGGACGAGCATCTGGGTCAGTACCTCAGTTTGAGCGGCAGGCATCATCAGTTCATTCTTTTCAGCCTCCGCCGGCACAGACTCAACCCAGAGGCCGAGGTAGTCAGACTGTGACTCAACCTCCGAGGCAACAGGCCCAAGTATTTGCGTTGACAGAGGAGCAAGCACAAGATGCACCAGATGATGTTATAGCAGGTAACTGTTCTCTTTATGGTTATCCTGCTTATATATTGATAGATACGGGTGCATCGCATACATTCATCTCAGAACGATTTGCATTGTTGCATTCATTGCCTGTTGAGTCTTTGTTAGATGTTGTGTCTATTAATTCTCCGTTGGCAAGTGGATTGATATCTGTAACTACGGTTAGGCATTGCATTCTACAGTTTGAGGGGCATGAGATTGACCTAGATTGTATAGTATTGGGTC
>NC_133112.1:24560724-24646535 GCF_022965805.1 Primulina eburnea
GCAACAAAGATTTCAGACTTATCTGACAGAACTTTTCAGATTTTCAGATTTCAGAGTTTTTATACTGACACAGCGGAATCAAAGAATTTCGAATATCAGAAGAAACATATAATCGATTGAAATTTTAAACAGAATAGATAGCAAATTTTCTAAAATGAAGACACACATACCTGCATGTCATGATATACGTATTCAAGTTTAAAAATACGAACGAATACATATCAAAAGCCCACTTACAGATTTGGAGGTAGATTCGAAAATGCAAACTTTGGCACGAATTTGTCCCTCGAAATTTCTGCAGCACTTCGATGTAAAACTTGAGCAGTTTATGTCTTCGATTCAGCAGCATTTTGACAAGGAAAAACAACTATGAACTGCATGAAAATCTTTCCTCCTTTCTTCTTGCTTGCTCGGCCGAATGGTTTAGGGTGAGGGGGAAAGAGCCGAAATTTCTTGTAGGCTTGGTGGTGTGTTTTCTCTCAACCTAGATGCCATATTTATAGGTGCCAAAAAGGCTTTCCACCTAGCCACCTTGGTCAACACTTGGGGTCCAAGAAAAGGTTTGAATGTGATCATTATGATGGCTCAAAATCTCATGCATTCCTTAATTGTCACTTTGGTTTTCTAAAGGGTCATTTCCTGCATCATTAATATGTCTTAGTCCTTTAGCTCCTCCCTTAGCTCCTTCATGGGTTTACTCAAAGGTTATTTCTTGCATAATTAATTTGTCCAAACCTTTAGCTCATTTAGCTCCTTCCTTGGTTAACTCAATGGTCATCTCTTGCACAATAAGTTTGTCCAAACCTTTAGCTCATTTAGCTCCTTCCTTGGTTAACTCAATGGTCATCTCTTGCACATTAAACTTGTCCAATCCTTTAGCTCTTCTCCTTGCTCCATTTTGGTTCTTTTAGGACAAGAAAGGATGAGCTTCTTCGAGCGGAAAGATCGAGCTCATGAGCTAGGGGTTTCCTCCCCGACAATCTTGGAGCTTTCTTGAGCTGAGGGTTTTAGCTTATGAGCTGAGGGTTTCTTTTCCAAGTGACGTACCCTCAATTCTCGTGGTTTTGCATCGCCTTGGCTTCTTTTTGAGCTACTTTCCGAGCTTTTTGAGGTGCTTTGCTTCGAAAAATCCGGGTTCTCACATCCCACCCTACTTAAATGTCACGCCCCGAGTCCGAAGCGTCAGTGACATCCGGCATTGTTTAACAATTAAATTGAAAACAATAAAGCCTCGTGTCAAATCAAACCAGTCTTTTTCATAAATGAAATATTGTCTTACAATGACAAAGGAATAAAATACATCAGAGTTTCAAATAGCGGAAACGAAAGAAAAGTAAAATGTTGAATTCTGATCTTGATCTCCGGTTCACCAACCTCAGAAAGCGTTTTGCTCTTCCTCATCCAATTGTTCCTCATTTTTATCTGAAATTTGTAAGGGGTGAGTGTTTTGGGAAACCCTCAGCAAATGGGGGTCGATCGATTCCAAAGATACATATAGAACTTAGTTTTCTTAAAACATTCTTTTAACAGACTTTCAAAACTTAATATTCTTAACTTATGTGGGGACCCGGACGCTAATCATGATCTTAATCATCATTGGGACTAATTAATCAATTATAAAACATAAAACAGGGTCTAAATTTTTTTTTTAAAATACCAAGCGGAAACGTAATGTAATTTACTCAAATTACATATTAAACATGAATATACAATTCTTGTGTTATCTACACAATTAAACTAGGTTCAACTATATATCAAAGTTGAATCCTAAGTTGCTGCAAAGCCCGGATCTCCACGCTATCTAATCTTCTCTCATCCTCTTCTTGACCCTGATCCAGCCCCACCTGTTGTCATGCACACATACAAAACAAGACAACAGCCGGATAACTCCGGTGAGAATTACATCCCAGTATAAACAATGTATACATGCAATTATATAGAAACATATACAGAAGCATATATCAGTTATCATTAACATGTAGCAATTCAACAAACATGAATGATATAAATCTGTAAATCAACATGTCATATCAGACTCAACTCAATCGACGCGTCGTCTCCGACTCGACTCAACTCTATCCTAGGGATCCCGATATCTGGATATAGGAAATCATATCGAATCTCAGTCTATAGGAATGAATCAATCCCTAAACGGCAACGATATAATTCATATATCAGTGTCTGGGCGAATCAGCCGCAGAATTGACGACTCAGTCAATAGCCCGACGAATCAGCTGGTAATTAGGCGAATCAGCCCATAATCAGACAACTCAGCCTGTAATTAAGCGAATCAGCTTAAGTTTAGACGAATCAGTCCATAACCAGACGAATCAGCCAATAACCCGACGAATCAGCTGGTGACTAGGCGAATCAGCCTATGACTCAACGACTCAGTAATCAATACATGCATTCAGTATCTAAACAAATCAGTCAATGACTAGCGAATCAGCAGTCATTACATACAGTAGCTATAAATCAATAGGCTACAAATATCAATCTTATCAATTGCAAATATCAATGCAATAAATAAAAGTATGTGATTTAGGGAGACTCGAGTCAAACCTCACTCGAGTTGTGCAATCCCAACTCAACATTAATTTATACTTTTCTTTCTGATACTCTGGCTCTGTCGAAGTCTCGAACCCCAAGCCTGTCAATACTCAATCTGACAAGAACAATATAGAGGAGTATCATATCAATACACCACTCGAATTAAGTCTGTCTTGCTCAATACTCAATCTAATTCAATATCGATGGCATAACGGTATAATATCAATATACCCAACAATACCCTATCAATCAGATATGAATTCTAATATCTCATACTCAATAACAACTCAATTCTGATATCACTTGACTCCAACACTATTCCGAAAATCATAACAATTCCATAATCAGTCCGTTTCTTAATCTGACTTCGATTCTATGATGTCTAATATGTCGAGAACAACATATATGAGGTCCATTCGATTCTGACAATATCATAATTTCAAAGCATGTCAAAACATAATAAAACTTACGTCCAGTTGTAGCTTACGTCGATAGGAACACGGTACCGAAGTCGGATTTAAAATCTAATGGACGGATTGATCGCAAATCGAATTCTAAAATTCAAAAGCTATTTTCCTTCGAAGCTTTCGTTTCCTTTTTCTTTTTCCTTCATTTGCACGTATATACATATATATATATACTCCATGCATGTGAGAGAAACGTGGCACAATTTTCACAACACACGCCTCTCGCTCGGGCGAACACAAAATTCCGCCCAGGCGAGTAACTCTCGGCCCTCTTCTCCTAGGCACTCGCGCTCGGGCGGTTAAAAACTTCCGCCCGGGCGCGCCATCTTCGCCCAACAATTTAGTCCTCTCAAATTAATCTCCAAAATGGTCCGGGTTATAATCATGTCCACTCATAATCATAATCTCATATTAATCTAATTAAAATCTCGGGCATTACATTTCTCCCCCTCTTAGACCTGAGTTCGTCCCCGAACTCCCAAACAACCAATTCAGATATATCAGAAGAAATGTATAACAGAGTTTAAACCAAAACTCAAATATCTGATTCCAGTCTGGAATAAGAATTCACGAAGTATAATGTCATAATACTTCTTCTCCAGTTCTTCTGACAGAATCAATCTCGCATTACTGGTTATACAACATCCGTATAAACCAATCTACAGCTCATCACCTATCAGGACCATCAGCTGTTATCGAATTTGTTTATTCTAATCAAATATATATTCGATCTTTGGTCTCAAATACCAACAGTCATCGTCCGACGTTGGCATATTCAATCAGTTTATTATGAGCTGTTCTCATTTTCTTCTGAATTAGCTTCATTTTTTCAGCCATATCCCTAATCATTTAAGATCCAATCTCAAGAATTTCAGAGATATCATTCAAATAAAGAGGGAATCTGTACTTTTTAACATACAACGTGTCTAATAGTGTCATTCCCATACTCATTTAATTTCTGTTGTGGTATAAAAACTCACAACATGGCAATAAATCCTGCCAATTAGTGTTAAATCAAACACTACAACTCCAATCCTATGTTCTGGAATCTGGATACTCCACTCTGACTGTCTGTCAGATAGTGAATACTATTCAGTATTCAGATATAATCTAGTATCCAATTCTTACTGTACATTCGGTCAAATGTGCAAAATCAACCAAAATCACGGTTTACTATAATCAATTCTCAACACTACGTGTAATCTAATCACTTTTCTGACAAAATCTCAGTCACATATCATATTTGTACATCTTCATGTACGAGTTAGCACTCGCAGACTAGATCAGTCTGTCATTCCTAACTCAATCCATACTCAATTCCGAGAGAAATGTAGTAAATTCATCACGATATCCCTGGAAATGTAATCTCATTTCCATTCAGGAACCGATAAGTTACATAACCAATCTCTTGGTTTGTCTTCTTTTTATCTTTATCGGGCTGTAATTCAGACATTTCAGTCCAAATTCTGCCATATCTAATCTCATCTGTTTCTATCAAAACATTTTCTGCTATCAGGATGCCTACTGAATCAAGTATTGCACCCTTCTGACAATTATGTCATTTCACATTCAAAATATCAGGCACAAACAAATCAGTTATTAACATACAATACAGTATTACTTACCTGATATTCTGATCGACACTCTGTTCTGACTATCGATATGAGTTCTAAACATTCCGTTAACATTTCAAAATCCGCTCTGGTTCGGACGGTACAATCTAATCTCCATTGTCTACAATCAGTCTCAAATACTTATTCAGAATAACATCAATATTCAACCCGATTCAAACATCACTCATCAATACTGATCTGCTGCACTCATAAACCGCAAATGTCTGACACCGATGTCAGCCTCAGCTGACTAATCACGGTTTAACTCTGCTAAAATCAACAGATATATCATTTTCAGCTATAAAAATCCCTGAACACAATCTGTCTCAATCAGGATTCACCATTTCAACAGTTCCTAATGTCAGTTCAAGGCTAGAATCAATCTCTTTGCCTGAAATCAGATCTGAAGTCTTATCTGGGGAAAACATTAACAACTTTCATATCATTGGTAAATCAGCCAATGATAGACTCGACTTCAGTAAATCAACTGAATACATAAGGAGTCACTCTGCTCCTTTCTGTAATAATCGAGTCATAGCTAGTACGAATATCAAAGGAATTCTCAGTCTAAAGTTCTTATCGTACAATATTCATCTCTTGGTCATATCAGGTCTGATTCTCACCATCTTCTGGAACTAATCTATGGTAGCTCTGTACTTGGTCCGCATATCAATATCAGTAATGCAGTTCCAAAATCATAGAACACCAGTACAACACAAGCTACCACACGATCTAACTCGATCTCATTCTCATTCTACTGTAGTATACCAGATCTAACAGAAATCACTGATACAAGATCTTTTCCCAAAGGAATAGAAACAAATACTACAGTAAATAGGGACTCAACAGATAATGCATGCATCAATGCAAATCTTTCAGAGATAATAGTATGTGAAGCACCGGCATCACTCAATACATATGCAGGATAATCAAACAAATCAGTTACCTGCAACATTATCATATGGTGCTTCCTGAGCCTGCTCCTCGGTCAAAGCAAATACTCTGGCCTGCTGTCTAGGAGGTTGGCCGACTGTCTGGCTTCCTCCTGGCCTCTGCTGTGACTGAGATGGTGCTGGCTGAAATGAAGGAACGGCAGCTGATCGTCTACCCCACTTTGCCGCTGATCCAGATGGTTCAGCTCCCTGGGATCTTTGGGAACCCCTCTGTGGACATACTCTGGCAAAATGTCCCTGTTGCTTCCAGAAGTGGCAACTACCAAGTACTCCTTGGCATTGCTCAGTGGAATGTCTCCCTCCACAATTTCCGCAGTAAACACCAGTATAACTCTGCTGAGAACCACTAGAGCTAGAAGAACTGCCGCCAGACTTCTTAAACTGCTTTCCTCTAGCCTTCAGAAAATCTTTCTTTCCACTACTGCTACTACCACCCTCGAATCGGGGAAGTGGTTGCTGTGGTCTCGACATCGGAGGAACAAATTCAGCTCCTCTCTGCCTTATCAGGCCCGCCTCAGCGCCCTTTGCTCTATTCATGGCATCAGCAAAGTTATTGGGTCGCCCTGTATTCACCAAGGTAAATATATCGGGATTCAGGCCATTGATGAACTGATCAGCAACGGCTTCGTCATTTTCAGACACATGTGGAGCAAACTTCAACAAGGTAGAGAACTTGGTCACATATTCTTCAATGTTCAGCTGACCCTGTCTCAAATTGGCAAACTCTGCCCCCTTGTCTTTCCTGTACGACACTGGGAAAAATCTCTGATAAAATTCAGTTTTAAATACATCCCAAGTAATAATCGTACCTCGCTGCTCCAAGGCCCTCTTCATTGTAACCCACCAGCTTTGTGCAACATCCAGCAACTGGTGTCCAATCAATTTAACCCGGCGCTCATCACTGTACTCCACTGAATCAAATAGCAACTCAATGCTACCCAACCAACTCTCACACTCGACTGATGTCTCAGTACCTTTCAGAGTGGGTGGTTTGAATGACTGAAACCTCTTCAGCAAGGTTTCCATTGGAGTCGGTGTTACATCCATTGGAAGATTCGATGTACTACCCTGTTCTGGGATTCGTCTAGAAGGCATATCTGAAACTCAAAAGGATTAGTAACCCAATCCAACACATCTGTTTCAATTCAGTCTCCCTCCCGATCATCTTACTGCTGATCGAGAATCAGTTCAGATTCGTTCCCAATAATACATATTACAAAATCAAATCAGATAAATCAAGTAACATGTATTATATAAAGCAGTAAGCATGCTAGCATTCACAAGCAAGGAAAGAAAACTCAATCTACCCCGCTCACTAGCCTCTTCTATCTCAGTCTCAAGAACTCTAGGTTCTAGACCTATAGCTCTGATACCACCTGTTGTGGGGACCCGGACGCTAATCATGATCTTAATCATCATTGGGACTAATTAATCAATTATAAAACATAAAACAGGGTCTAAATTTTTTTTTAAAATACCAAGCGGAAACGTAATGTAATTTACTCAAATTACATATTAAACATGAATATACAATTCTTGTGTTATCTACACAATTAAACTAGGTTCAACTATATATCAAAGTTGAATCCTAAGTTGCTGCAAAGCCTGGATCTCCACGCTATCTAATCTTCTCTCATCCTCTTCTTGACCCTGATCCAGCCCCACCTGTTGTCATGCACACATACAAAACAAGACAACAGCCGGATAACTCCGGTGAGAATTACATCCCAGTATAAACAATGTATACATGCAATTATATAGAAACATATACAGAAGCATATATCAGTTATCATTAACATGTAGCAATTCAACAAACATGAATGATATAAATCTGTAAATCAACATGTCATATCAGACTCAACTCAATCGACGCGTCGTCTCCGACTCGACTCAACTCTATCCTAGGGATCCCGATATCTGGATATAGGAAATCATATCGAATCTCAGTCTATAGGAATGAATCAATCCCTAAACGGCAACGATATAATTCATATATCAGTGTCTGGGCAAATCAGCCGCAGAATTGACGACTCAGTCAATAGCCCGACGAATCAGCCGGTAATTAGGCGAATCAGCCCATAATCAGACAACTCATCCTGTAATTAAGCGAATCAGCTTAAGTTTAGATGAATCAGTCCATAACCAGACGAATCAGCCAATAACCCGACGAATCAGCTGGTGACTAGGCGAATCAGCCTATGACTCAACGACTCAGTAATCAATACATGCATTCAGTATCTAAACAAATCAGTCAATGACTAGCGAATCAGCAGTCATTACATACAGTAGCTATAAATCAATAGGCTACAAATATCAATCTTATCAATTGCAAATATCAATGCAATAAATAAAAGTATGTGATTTAGGGAGACTCGAGTCAAACCTCACTCGAGTTGTGCAATCCCAACTCAACATTAATTTATACCTTTCTTTCTGATACTCTGGCTCTGTCGAAGTCTCGAACCCCAAGTCTGTCAATACTCAATCTGACAAGAACAATATCGAGGAGTATCATATCAATACACCACTCGAATTAAGTCTGTCTTGCTCAATACTCAATCTAATTCAATATTGATGGCATAACGGTATAATATCAATATACCCAACAATACCCTATCAATCAGATATGAATTCTAATATCTCATACTCAATAACAACTCAATTCTGATATCACTTGACTCCAACACTATTCCGAAAATCATAACAATTCCATAATCAGTCCGTTTCTTAATCTGACTTCGATTCTATGATGTCTAATATGTCGAGAACAACATATATGAGGTCCATTCGATTCTGACAATATCATAATTTCAAAGCATGTCAAAACATAGTAAAACTTACGTCCAGTTGTAGCTTACGTCGATAGGAACACGGTACCGAAGTCGGATTTAAAATCTAATGGACGGATTGATCGCAAATCGAATTCTAAAATTCAAAAGCTATTTTCCTTCGAAGCTTTCGTTTCCTTTTTCTTTTTCCTTCATTTGCACGTATATACATATATATATACTTCATGCATGTGAGAGAAACGTGGCACAATTTTCACAACACACACCTCTCGCTCGGGCGGACATAAATTTCCGCCCGGGCGAGCAACTCTCGGCCCTTCTGCGCGATTCAGTCTCGCTCGGGCGAGCACAAAATTCCGCCCAGGCGAGTAACTCTCGGCCCTCTTCTCCTAGGCACTCGCGCTCGGGCGGTTAAAAACTTTCGCCCAGGCGCGCCATCTTCGCCCAACAATTTAGTCCTCTCAAATTAATCTCCAAAATGGTCGGGTTATAATCATGTCCACTCATAATCATAATCTCATATTAATCTAATTAAAATCTCGGGCATTACAACTTATCAGGACAGAGACAAATCGAATAAATGACCAAATTCATCAGATGATCTAGAACAATTCAGAAACAGGTTAACTCGATTCAGAACAGAACATATCAGAACGGACAGAACACTGTTACTCATCTCATTTCCATGGTCAAATTGTCCCCAATATGTTAGTCCTCTAAGGGGTGAGGCCAGAACATGGTTTTATACCCACTAATATCTCATAACTCTCTTTATTTACCTAAGGTAATGACCATAATTCCTTAAGTTATTGTTTCTTATCATCATTAAACATTCCAAAATCCTACATTTTTAAATTTATTGCTTAACATCCCAAATTATGTCCATACCCGCTAATTATTGACACAAAAATCAACTTCTACGTCCGAATATCGAACTTATATAATTCTTATCTCATATTTTCATAAATAATTTATTATCCACGAGTCAAACATTTCATCTTAAGTCGGAAGCTTATCTTCGATAAGTAAATTCCCAAATGTAAGTCAACTCATATCAGAGTATTTGTATTCCCAAAAATATAAGTCAAATTATCTCTGATATGTATGTTCCCAAAAATATAATTCAACTTATCTCTGTACATCCTGAAAGAATGTTACACTTATTTCTTTTCATATCTTTTAACCATAATACTAGCCCAGCCTACCATATCATCTCTTCATCATCACTGTTCTTTTTCCACTACTTCCATAGGTGTTTCTTCTTCTTCTTCTTCTTCCATGTTTTCCATGACAAGGTGCATATAGTTATGTTGTTCTTGCATTCTATCCATATCACCATGAAGCTTGGAGATGTAACGTTCTTGCTTTCTAGCAAGGTCTTCGTGTCGTTGACGAGAGCGGTTGGCAATATCCTTCTCAGTTCCAATCCTTATTATCACTCTCGGCTAAGGGAAACTAGTCGTACCATTTACACAGGGTTAGGGTGAGCTGGCTCCTGCTCAATCAAGGTGATGGGTGAGACGTTGTATGTCAGTTTGCAGTAGGTTCTTAATCTTTACGAGTTCTTGTTCTCTTGTTTTTCTCAAGCGAGTTGATCCTTCAGGGTTGCAATCTCTCGTGTTTGGTTTTCAATGGTATGTTGAAGCTTACGAAGGACGGATTGAGCATGAGCACGAAGGCATCCGTTGAGGTAAAATTTCAGAATCGAACAAAGGATAGAAAGGCACAAACAATGTTGTCGTGGGATTTTCGATACTAAGAGTTTGCAGAACGATTGAAGGAAATAGATTTCGAATTTCTCAAAGAATTTTGGAAAGAATGAGAATTTGTTTCAGAATGCACTAGGCTTTTGCCAAAATTTGACTTCGTCAAATTTTGTCTGTCAAAATCCCAGCGGGATTATGAACCTGGTGGCTCTGATACCACTTAAATGTCACGCCCCGAGTCCGAAGCGTCGGTGACATCCGGCATTGTTTAACAATTAAATTGAAAACAATAAAGCCTCGTATCAAATCAAACCAGTCTTTTTCATAAATGAAATATTGTCTTACAATGACAATGGAATAAAATACATCAGAGTTTCAAATAGCGGAAACGAAAGAAAAGTAAAATGTTGAATTCTGATCTTGATCTCCGGTTCACCAACCTCAGAAAGCGTTTTGCTCTTCCTCATCCAATTGTTCCTCATTTTTATCTGAAATTTGTAAGGGGTGAGTGTTTTGGGAAACACTCAGCAAGTGGGGGTCGATCGATTCCAAAGATACATATAGAACTTAGTTTTCTTAAAACATTCTTTTAACAGACTTTCAAAACTTAATATTCTTAACTTATCAGGACATAGACAAATCGAATAAATGACCAAATTCATCAGATGATCCAGAACAATTCAGAAACAGGTTAAACCGATTCAGAACAGAACATATCAGAACGGACAGAACACTGTTACTCATCTCATTTCCATGGTCAAATTGTCCCCAATATGTTAGTCCTCTAAGGGGTGAGGCCAGAACATGGTTTTATACCCACCAATGGGGGCCAGACAGAACATGGTTTTATACCCACCAATGGGGGCCAGACAGAACATGGTTTTATATCCACAAATGGGGGCCAGACAGAACTACAATTCTCGTCTCATTTCAAATTCGAATCGTAACAGTGCAACAAATATTTCAGACTTATCAGACAGAACTTTTCAGATTTTCAGATTTCAGAGTTTTCATACTGACACAGCGGAATCAAAGAATTTCGAATATCAGAAGAAACATATAATCGATCGAAATTTTAAACAGAACAGATAGCAAATTTTCTAAAATGAAGACACACATACCTGCATGTCATGATATACATATTCAAGTTTAAAAATACGAACGAATACATATCAAAAGCCCACTTACAGATTTGGAGGTAGATTCGAAAATGCAAACTTTGGCACGAATTTGTCCCTCGAAATTTCTGCAGCACTTCGATGTAAAACTTGAGCAGTTTATGTCTTCGATTCAGCAGCATTTTGACAAGGAAAAACAACTATGAACTGCATGAAAATCTTTCCTCCTTTCTTCTTGCTTGCTCGGCCGAATGGTTTAGGGTGAGGGGGAAAGAGCCGAAATTTCTTGTAGGCTTGGTGGTGGGTTTTCTCTCAACCTAGAAGCCATATTTATAGGTGCCAAAAAGGCTTTCCACCTAGCCACCTTGGTCAACACTTGGGGTCCAAGAAAAGGTTTGAATGTGATCATTATGATGGCTCAAAATCTCATGCATTCCTTAATTGTCACTTTGGTTTTCTAAAGGGTCATTTCCTGCATCATTAATATGTCTTAGTCCTTTAGCTCCTCCCTTAGCTCCTTCATGGGTTTACTCAAAGGTTATTTCTTGCATAATTAATTTGTCCAAACCTTTAGCTCATTTAGCTCCTTCCTTGGTTAACTCAATGGTCATCTCTTGCACAATAAGTTTGTCCAAACCTTTAGCTCATTTAGCTCCTTCCTTGGTTAACTCAATGGTCATCTCTTGCACATTAAACTTGTCCAATCCTTTAGCTCTTCTCCTTGCTCTATTTTGGTTCTTTTAGGACAAGAAAGGATGAGCTTCTTCGAGCTGAAAGATCGAGCTCATGAGCTAGGGGTTTCCTCCCCGACAATCTTGGAGCTTTCTTGTGCTGAGGGTTTTAGCTTATGAGCTGAGGGTTTCTTTTCCAAGTGACGTACCCTCAATTATCGTGGTTTTGCATCGCCTTGGCTTCTTTTTGAGCTACTTTCCGAGCTTTTTGAGGTGCTTTGCTTCGAAAAATCCGGGTTCTCACACTTGGTTTATGGCCCGTTCCCACCCCATGAGATGTATCCCTATTTGCCATGGATATTTATTTGTAAATATTAGTATAGTGGATGATCAAGATTGGAAGATGGTGGCCATGATGATTATGAAGATCGAAGACATGTAAATATTGGAAGCTTATGTAATAGTTGCATTTGCATCCCGTGCATTTCCCTAGGATTGTACCTAGGCCCGTGTTTAGCTCACATGGTCCGTTAGTATTGGGGCGATTGATCATCCTTGTTTTGTTTACTGTTTATAATATATGCATGATATGTTATAAATAATGAGTATGTGCGTTATTATTATGATAATAACAAAGTTGCATGAATCCGGCAAACATACGATCAAACATGGCGAGCTTTTAAAATAAAATTAATGATGAGACCTTTCAAAATTAAAAAACCCTCATTTTGAATAAGATTCAAAATTAATATCAAGCCCGAAAAGGGGAATTATAAATCTGTTTATAATTTCCTTGTCTTCCATCGACAATGGGTGCATGATGAATGCTACCCGTACTCGGGGATCGGCTCATATTATTGGGGGAGCTTTGGGTGCCGGAAAGCTGTGACATCCATTGACATGGTGATGTTAACTACGTGGAACTCCCATGATTTCGGCTCATATTATTGAGGGAACTCATGGCGACCGTCCATTAAGTTTCAAAATCGATGGGTAAGGCTTGACACGTGAAGATGAACGACGTCATATTATTGGGTCCTAATCAAACGTGAGACAAAAGTTTACGTAGAGGGTTGCATTGTGATGCAATTGTAAACTACCTTTTAGGAATTGTGGTTGGCTGATATTATTCGGGATCATTATTCGCTAATTGGACCTTACGTACCTACTGAGGAAAGTAGTTTCCCGTTTTCACTAGAGGGTATTGAAAGATGTCAAAACAGTGGGAGTAAATATTTATAAAGTTAAAGTCCATACTTTATATCTTACCAAATATTTTAAAATAGTCATCAACATTTATCTGTTTTTACTTTTCAGTACAAATTGACAATGTCTTCGATTCGCAATCCGATATCCGTAATACTCGACAAACACATATTATTTGGACCTAATTACTCACTTGGCTAAGAAACCTAAAAATCGTCTTGAATTCGGAAAGGGTAGCATATACACTGACTAAGTCACCCCCTGTTGAGGCTCCGACTGACTGCAATCCTGAGGAATTGCAGGCTTACAAGGAATGGTGTGACCATGACTTGATAGCCAGGTGTTATATGCTGACTTCTATGAAGGATGAGCTGCAGAGGCGTTTTGAGGATGCAAAGAATGCTGCTGACATTCATAAGCACCTCAAAGAGCTCTTTGGTGAGCAGACTTGGTGTGACACCCTGACCCGTTACAATTAAAATACAGCGGAATTTAAAATTTTCTTTCAAACGGAAGGAGTTTCAAAATGCATTTTATAAAAGTGTTTACAAAATAACAACATGATCATTCCAATGACATAACAAAATACAAAATATCATTAGTGTGATCATGTTACAAAATGGTACAAAATAATCATCCTTCCAATCTTCGTATGCATATGACCCCCATCCACAGTCAACGTCCCGGTCCGTCGCTCTTATCTGCATCACATGAAAATAACTGAAATGAGAATAAATCTCAGCAAGTGGAACTCTTACATAGCAATGATACATAGTATACTCTGTAAAACATGGCTTTTAAATCATAAATACCATCGACTCTGAAACATGAATAACGTAGCAATAACTGTAGCAATAGCAATAGATAGCAAAACGATGGTATTTCTCTTTTCTATGGTTGGATTGATATCAATAGTATCTGTGACTGTGGTTGCCAATATCCCATCGATATAAATCGATAACTGTGAGGGGATAAAAGCCTATGGTCGATGATCATCTAATTGCATGCAATGCTCTGACTATGATTAATCAATCCAATAAAACATTTGAACTCTGAATATCATTTAAAGCCGTCGTTTCGCAATCTCATAATATCACTTGTATTCCCTTTTTAACAATAGTGAGACATCAATGCCTCCAATAGATAATCAATGAAATCAATACATAACAATGGATCAATTGAAGAGAATAACACTTTGAAACCTTTAAACACAATACATATAATATCATGTGAGCAAAAAGGATGAAATTCCACTTACAAACAAATAGAACACCTCCAACTATACTCTTGGTACACCACCTACAACAATAATCCATAAATAACACCAATATCAAGACTAAATCCAAGAGTCTATGCTAAATAATCCATAGAACCATAAAAACATCAAATCCAAAATAACCCTTAACTCGAAACCTCATTAGAATCGCACCAAAAACTTACCTAAGCTTCCTTATACCACGGAGAACGTTGATCTCAAGTCGGAAATCCAAATAACTCCAAGAAACAAAGATAGGAAGCAAAAGAAATGGATGAAAACCCTTGCCAATGGAGGGAAATCTCGAATGGAAGGGAAAGAAATGGATAAGGTATGGCCAACAACTCCCAAAAAGTAGCTAAATATCTCGCCCATACTTACACCGCGGGTGCGGTCACACAAGCACCGCGGGTGCGCCATGCTCACGGCATTCCAAAATAAATCCCATGCACGATCACCGCGGGTGCGGTGCTACAAATACCGCGGGTGCGGTCTCACCGCGGGTGCGGTCCTTGCACTGCCGCGGGTGCGGTGATGCCACGGCCCTCCAAATCCAAAATCATGAATAGTACACCGCGGGGGCACTCATCTAAGAGCGCGGGTGCACTCTACTCACGGCAATGAACAGTAACAAAACAACTAAAATCGATTCGAAACGCTGAAACGAACAATCAACACCAACTAACACCTCAAATAAATAATAACCAATAATACTATAGCCCAAAACACAACTATAATCATCTAATCACATAACCCAATTAACACAATAAAGCTTAAACCGTACCGTACACCGGGCTCGGCTATTACAATCTCCCCTCCTTAGAGGAATTTCGTCCTCGAAATTGACGTCACGGCACGAACAACTCAGGATACCTCTCTCTCATCTCAGTCTCTGGTTCCCACGTAGCCTCCTCAATCAAATGGTTCCTCCAAAGGACTTTAACGATGCCGATCTCTTTGTTCCTCAGAACTCTAACTGTGAGATCCAGAATCTGAATCGGAATCTCATGGTAAGTCAGACTCGGCGTCAAGTCCAATGGCTCATGGCGAAGAACATGGGAAGGATCTGCAATATACTTCCTGAGCATCGATACGTGAAACACATTATGGACTCTGTCAAGATCGGGCGGTAGGGCTAATCTGTAGGCTCGGTCACCCACTCTGTCCAATATCTCGAATGGACCAATGAATCTAGGGCTCAACTTGCCCTTCTTGCCAAATCGCATCACACCCTTGAGAGGTGCTATCTTCAGAAAAACATGATCGCCAACCTCGAACTGCAAAGGTCTACGACGAACGTCTGCATAGCTCTTCTGTCTGGACTGAGCAGTCTTCATCCTCTCTCTGATAACTGCAACAACATCGGCAGTCTGTTGGACCAACTCGGGACCCAACATCTTCCTCTCTCCAACCTCATCCCAAAACAAAGGAGATCTGCACTTCCTGCCATAAAGTGCCTCATACGGTGCCATGCCAATCGTCGCCTGGTAGCTATTGTTGTACGTGAACTCCACAAGAGGCAACTTGGAATCCCAGCTACCAGAATAGTCAATAGTACAAGCTCTGAGCATATCCTCCAGAATCTGAATGACTCTCTCTGACTGACCGTCGCTCTGAGGATGATAAGCTGTACTGAAAGCTAATCGAGAACCCATAGCTCTGTGCAAACTCTTCCAGAACTCTGAGGTAAATCTAGGGTCACAATCAGACACGATCGACACAGGAACCCCATGAAGTCTAACAATCTCTGCAATGTAATCCTCGGCATACTGAGACATCGAATACGTCGTCTTGACTGGGAGAAAGTGCGCTGACTTGGTCAATCTATCAACAATAACCCAAATGGAATTGAAACCCTTCTGCGTCCTGGGTAAACCAGTCACGAAATCCATAGTGATATGCTCCCACTTCCACTGAGGAATCGGCAAAGAAAGCAATGTCCCAGCAGGTCTCTGGTGCTCAATCTTTACCTGCTGACAAGTAAGGCACTGAGAAATGAACAAAGCAATATCTCTCTTCATACCTGGCCACCAGTAGAGTCGACGAAGATCCTGATACATCTTCGTACTGCCTGGATGAATCGAATAAGGTGCGGTATGAGCCTCTGTCAAGACATCTCTACGAATATCGTCGCCAGAAGGAACACAAATGCGGCCTCTGAAAGTTACCAAATCATCACCATTCAGACTAAACTCTGAATTCCCTCTAGCCTCGGCTCTAGCTCTCAACTCTGCCAACTGAACATCAGTCGACTGCTCTCTACGGATCCTGTCCGTCAAAGTAGATCGAATGACCAACGCTGAAAAGCGAGCAATGGTCCCTGGAATCACCAGATCAATCTCCTCTCTCTGCAAATCCATCAACAATGGCCTCTGAATCAAAGAACTCAATGAAGCACTCGACTTGCGGCTCAAAGCATCAGCCACAACATTCGCCTTCCCTGGGTGATAACTGATCGTCACATCGTAATCCTTGACAAGCTCTAACCACCTCCTCTGTCGCATATTGAGCTCTTTCTGCGAGAACAGATACTTCAAACTCTTGTGGTCTGTGAAGATCTCACACTTTTCGCCATACAGATAATGTCTCCAAATCTTCAGGGCGAAAACCACAGCTGCAAGCTCCAAATCGTGCGTCGGATAATTCTTCTCATAATCCTTCAACTGGCGAGACGCATAGGCAATGACCTTACCTTGCTGCATCAACACTGCACCAAGGCCTCTCTTCGACGCATCGGTATAGACCACAAAATCCTCTGAACCACTTGGCAATGCGAGAACAGGAGCTGTCGTCAATCTGTCCTTCAACTCCTGAAATGCACTCTGGCAATCGATAGACCACTCGAACTTCACAGTCTTCCTCGTCAGATTGGACAATGGCAGGGCAATCTTGGAGAAACCTGAAATGAAACGACGATAGTAACCCGCCAAACCGAGGAAACTGCGTACCTCAGAAACAGTGGTAGGAATAGGCCAACTCCGAATCGCCTCTATCTTCAACGGATCAACAGCAATGCCATCTCTCGAAACCACATGGCCTAGAAAAGAAATCTGATCCAACCAAAACTCACACTTCTTCAGCTTGGCAAACAATCTCTTCTCTCGCAACAACTGAAGCACCACTCTGAGATGCTCTGCATGAAGCTCTCTGGATTTGGAATAGATCAGGATATCGTCGATGAAAACAATGACGAAGCTATCCAGATAAGGCTTGAACACACGGTTCATCAGATCCATGAAGACTGAAGGGGCATTGGTCAAACCAAAAGACATGACAAGAAACTCATAGTGACCGTACCTGGTCCGGAAAGCTGTCTTAGGGATATCAGACTCCCTAACCTTCAACTGATAGTAGCCAGATCGAAGATCAATCTTCGAGAACATAGTAGCACCATGGAGCTGATCAAACAAATCATCTATCCGAGGCAACGGATACTTGTTCTTGACAGTTACTTTGTTAAGCTCCCTGTAGTCGATACACAGTCGCAAAGAACCATCCTTCTTCTTGACAAATAGAACCGGAGCTCCCCAAGGCGAAGAACTCGGACGAATAAAGCCCTTGTCTAAAAGATCCTGCAACTGAGTCTTCAACTCCTTCATCTCGGTAGGGGCCATCCGGTACGGAGCCTTAGAAATAAGAACCGTACCTGGAGCTAAATCAATCACAAACTCAACATCTCTATCCGGCGGCAAACCCGGAACATCATCCTCAAACACATCAGCAAACTCCCTCACCACATCAATATCATCTACATTCAACTTAATCAATCTATCAACATCCACAATAGAAGCAAGAAACCCATCGCAACCTCTACACAACAATCTCTCAGCCTCAAAGCAAGAAATAATAGGAAGGACCAGCGAAGTACCTGTGCTGGCGAGCGCTCCTCCCTGGCCATCATCTGCAAAAGTCACCTTCTTAGCAACACAATCGATAACTGCACGATAAGTCGAAAGCCAATCCATGCCAAGAATAACATCGAAGGCAACCATAGGGATAACAATCAAATCAGCGAATACAACTCGCTCCTCAATACGAACAGGGCACGCAAAGACAATTGATGTCGGGCACAAGACATCCCCCGAAGGTAAAACAACATTAAGCTGGAGGGGAAGAACAGAAGGAACTATACCCAAAGATCTCAAAAATAAATCAGACATAAAAGAATGAGTAGCACCAGTATCAATCAAAGTAGTAGCTACTCTGCCTGAAATCAAAATAGTACTAGAGATCAATGAAGAATCACGATTAATACCTTCCTTGGTCATCGCAAAGATACGACCCTGCACCTTCCCTTGGCTATCTCCCCTCGGGCAATTCCTGGCAACGTGGCCCGCCGCGCCACAACAAAAACAAGTATGAGTGCCCAATCTGCACTCTCCTCGATGATGCTTACCACACTTTGGACACAGTGGCTTCTCGGGATCAAATGGAACTGGCGGTGGTCTAGAACTCGGCTCCATCTTGCCCTTGCCCTTGAAACGATCCCTGCCCCTCTGATTCGAACCCTGGCCTCTCTGAGCAATGGCCTGGTGTCTCTCCTGCCTCTCCCTGGCGATGTCCTTCTTGAAAGCGGACCGGTTACGGTGACCGGAAACGCAACGGAAGCAAAAATTTTAAATTTTTGGAGCAAAATTTCGGCCACCCCTTATTTGTGCAATATTTACATTCAAACACCATAATACATACATAGGGTGTTCAAGTGATTTACCTATCAACCCCTTAGAGTTGATGAATGGCACCAACTAAAGTATAAATACTTTAGCTCTTCTTGGTTGAAAAATCTACAAGCTTCCACCTCCAATCCTCCAAGAATTAGGCCCACCACTTAGCTTTGTAAACCCCTTCAAATATTGCACTAGAAATATTTGAAGATTTATCAAAAAGAAGTGAGTATTCTCCAAGAAAATGAAGAACACAAGATGAGAGAAAAATATGGAGAGAAAAGCCTTGAAGTTTCGGCCAAGTGAGGAGGGAAGAGTGAGTAGTGAAGTCTAGTCTTGGGTGTGGGAAAAGTTGGGAGAAAAGTTGCATGCCTTTGCAATTTTTTAATCAAAAATATTCCACACCTCTTCACCTCCCAAGCATGCAAACCCTAGCATGTCTCACATATATTATATGGTTTTTAACACATTAAAAACCATAGACTAAATTTTAATTATCTCAAACATTTTTGAGATTAATTAAATACTACTTGAATTTATTCAAGTCCCACTAGTTAAATAATTATTTTAATTGAGCTCTACAAGACTCAATATTATTAATTCAACACTTGAATTATTTTTAATTATTTGGACTCTACTAGGTCCACTAGTGTTTAATTAATTCAACACTTGAATTAATTTAATTTAGTCTCCAATAATGTTTATGAAAATCACAATTTTCAACTACATTATTCACTTGGCCAAATTTTAATCTTAGGAACACTTCCATAAATTAAAATTTATATTTCTCTCTTAGAAGTCATACTTCTATTTTTCTTAACGCTTATAAACACATTTATAAGCCGTTCAACACATTGAACTATTTTACTTCTCATCGGGATTTACCAAGCAAGTACTTGTGTGGCCCTCAATGGTTCATTGATACAACTAGCCGTGGGTTCACATCTCTATGTGATTCGGACTAAACATGTCCTTATTCGAGCATACCCCAATTGCTCCATTCTTACTTATCAACTCCTTGATAGTAAGAACGTCAGAACTCAAGTCTGATCGTACCCAACCAATCACGTTAAACGCCTAGCAGCATCGCTTACGTGATTCCCTAGGTATCACATGATAGTGCCTGCAAGAACCATTCAATTATGGTTAGCGTACAGTACGGTCCCTTCAACTCATATATCCCGACCGATTCAACAACTATTGGTCTATCGAGAGTTGTCAATGAATCGATACTATGTGTCATGTCGTGGTTGCATCGATGGTGTAATCTATGAAACCCCTTTCATAATTACCACCATACTCTGATCAGAGATTTCAACCCACACATACATGAAAAACACATAGGATATCCATACCCGTAGGTAAGCGGTGAATACCCGGCTACAATGCATCGACTCCTATATGTTTTGCCGTAACACCCAACCTTGCCACCTGATGACCCCATAAGAGTCGGTAAACAAGTCAAAGTGAAACGCTAGCATATAGAGTCTCAATGTTGTCCCGGGTCATAAGGACTAATGGTGTACAACCATAAACTAGGACTTTTCCACTCGATAAGTGAGAACCACTTGGAAAGTCCTTTCTAGAGGGTTGTTCAGTGCACTCTACCAGGAGCACCTATCTGCATGCTCGGACATCACAATGTCCCCTACCAATGAAACATGGTACTCACATCGCAGATACTAGTCTCTAACTCGAGCGGCCTTTATCCTTCTTAGTGGCGGCTGAATCGACTAGGAACGGTTTAGAATATACAGTATTCCAAATATGAGTTTCATGATACTCATCATATGAGCATCTCATATTCTTTCTACTATTTGTATATTCAAGGACTTTATCTATGCAACAAGCATGGGTATAAAGATAAAGATGCGCCAAATTAATAAATTGAAATATTATTAAAATAAAGATCGTTTATACAAAGAGTTTCATTGTGAACAGTCGGCCAACACTTGGCTCGACGTGCACCTACTCTAACAATCTCCCACTTGCACTAGAGCCAACTACCTATATTCTTTAGACCCATTGATTCGCGATGCTTCTCGAATGATGGTCCTGGTAAAGGCTTAGTTAGTGGATCAGCAACATTATCTGCGGAGCCGACTTTGTCTGTAGTATCCCGATGCCTAAATTGAGTAATTATTGGATTAATTATATTCTGCGAGTTCGGAAGGAACGAACCAGGATCGGACCGTCCGAAGAGGTTCGGATCGTCCGAAGTGGGTTCGGATGGACCGTTCGGTTCGGTGTCAGACCGAGTCTTGTCAACAGTAGACCGTGTCAGGGTTCGGATCGTCCGAAGAGGTTCGGATCGTCCGAAGACAGGTGGCTGGACACGTGGAAGACATGCAGAGTTCGGAACGTCCGAAGTGGATCGGATCGTCCGAAGTGCACAGGATCGGATCTTCCGAAGTGGATCGGATCGTCCGATCGTCGTCTATAAATAGAGGCGCGAGGCTTCACTTTTCAATTACCAATTCCGAGAGTTCCAGAGCGTTTTAGTCGTTTCTGATGGGTTTCTAGCTTTTCCCGAGGTTCGGGCACTAGCAGGGAGCTACTGGCTTTGTAGCGGAGCTGTGCTCTAGTTGGGAGCTAGCGGCATCAGTGGGCTGACTACGGACGCAGGTATGGTTCTGGGTTCCCTTGAGATTTGGGAGTATCTATTAGTCTAGTTAAGGCTTTTAGATGTGGTTTAGTGATATGGTATCACTTGGGTTGTAGGCTTGATTCTAGGGCTGATTGCTAGGATCTACTGGTTTGAGGTACGGAAGTACTATCCGAGATATCCTGGTTGAGTATGCTTTACTATGGTTGCATGTTTATGTGTTGCATTATTATCTGACATATGATGCATGGTTTATTATGCGGCATTTGCATAATCATGTTGGGCCTGTTTATCTTTTGAGATAGCCTGTTCAGAGGGTGCTCAGCCCTCGGTTGTTGTGGATGGTTGGACCCCGTTGGCCGACGGTGGTCAGGATACCGGTATATCCACAGGTTTATGGTATGGGAGCCACCTCCTGGTGCGACGGCGCAGAGTGCTACATACCTTGACGTCATTTGCCTGAGCAGTTTTTCGTTATACCCAGACCCTGGTATCCAGTACATTTTGCATACATGCATGTCATAGTCTTGTATACTCATGCTTTCGGTACTGAGCGTTTTATGCTCACGTCCTCGGTTTATCTCTGTTTTGGACACCCTATTCGATGGGGCAGGTCTCAGGTTGGACGGTCCAGGAGGGAGAGGACAGGGAGCTAGCAGGGGTTGACCTGTAGTTGCTGGTATTTTATTCTTGGGATTTAGTTTGATTTGGTTGTTTTAGTATTCGTACTTACTGATTCGATCGGGCTGTATATGTTGTTTTTCCGCTGTTTATCTGATTCAGTTTTATTAAGTTAATTGCATGCTTAAGTTCTGATTAGTAGGTGATTCTGGAACGGGTCACTACATTTATGGTATCAGAGCATGCATTAAGATTTTGGGATTTAGAACTGTTCTTTTGGGTCTAATCTCTGGTGACTTTTTGTAGAGATGTCTGGTTTTGACGACGATGCTAGTAGTCATGGCAGCGTGGGACGCTGGGGAGACCGCGACGATCGGGAGCGTCGTCGAGAGCATCGGGAACGTCGTCCACACCGACGAGATGAGCCTCGGAGTTTCAGTATGCATAGGTTCTTGCAGATGGGGCCGAAACCTCTTTCGGGCGGCGAGACTCCGGATGTTGCGGAGAACTGGCTTGAGAGGATGGAGAGCTGTTTCAAGTCTTTCCAGTGCTCGGCGGAGCAGCAGATGGATACCCTTGATTTCTTGCTGGAGGGCGGTGCACGTAAGTGGTGGAGGTCTACCTCTGCACCGATAGTTCAGCGACAGGGCCGAGTTCTTTGGGCCGATTTCCGAGCTGCTTTCATGCTGCTTTACTTTCCGCCAGCTCTTCTGCAGACCAAGGCGATTGAGTTGATCAATCTGAAGCAGGGGAGTTTGTCTGTTGATGAGTATCAGCAGAAGTTCTTTGAGTTGCTCCCATATGTTCCGCACGTCAGTGACAATGCGGTGGCCAAGTATAATCATTTTCTTCAGGGCCTCAATCAGGAGATTTATGATCGGGTCGTGGTCTGTGATGATCCGAAGTCGTATGAGGGCCTTGTGAACCGTTGTCGCCAGGCAGAGGGCAGTTTGCTGAGGGGTCGAGCCATGCAGTCTGCTCGTCCTACTAGTTCTTTGGGTCCCCGTGCCCAATCATTTAAGAAGGCTGGATCTACTTCTTCTTCCTCTGGATCTGGAGGAGTTCACCATTTTGGGAAGAAGAAGGGCCCGTGTCAGCATTGCGGGAAGGACCATCCGACAGAGCGTTGTCGCAGAGTTGCGGGTGCTTGTTTCAGGTGCGGTGAGATGGGCCACATGAAGAGAGATTGTCCACAGATGGGTGGAGGATCAGGATCTGGTTCTCAGGCTTCAGTTCATCAGAGGCCACAGCAGGGACAGTCTACTCAGGGCTCTAACCTCCGACCGCGTACTCAAGGGCAGGTCTTTGCTCTTAACCAGGATCAGGCTGCTGAGGAGAACGAGAGAGTTATTGCAGGTATTTGTAATTTATGTGGATTACCTGCTTACGTTCTCATTGATACTGGTGCATCGCATTCATTTATATCTGCGAGGTTTGCTAAGCGTCATGCTTTACCTTTCACTTCTTTGGACATTGTGGTATCTGTTTCCACACCGATGGGTCATTCGGTGTTAGCTAAACGTCTAGTGATGGGTTGTCCTCTAGAGTTTGAGGGTAATATCTTAACTGCTAATTTGATGATTCTTGCGATGGAGGATTTTGATTGCATTCTGGGAATAGATGTGCTGACTGTGTATAGAGCTACTGTGGACTGTTACCAGAAGTTCGTGCAGTTTCGTCCAGTGGAGGGCGACAGTTGGTTTTTCTATGGAGAGGGAGCGCGACCCCCGATGCCTGTGGTTTCTGCTCTGAAAGCCTGTCGTGCTTTAGAGTCGGGCGGGGAAGGCTACCTTATCTATGCTATTGATTCGTCCGCAGACAGTGTCGGGGTCAGTGACATTCCAGTGGTTTGCGATTTTCCGGATGTTTTTCCCGAGGAGATTCCTGGTTTTCCTCCAGTTCGGGAAGTGGATTTCAGCATTGATTTAGTGCCAGGCACGGCACCAATCTCCAGAGCTCCTTATCGTTTAGCTCCATCAGAGATGCAAGAATTGAAACAGCAGTTGCAGGATCTTCTTGACAAGGGGTATATTCGACCCAGTGTGTCCCCGTGGGGAGCACCAGTTCTTTTTGTCAAAAAGAAGGATGGTTCTATGCGGCTCTGCATAGATTATCGGCAGTTGAATCGTGCTACGATAAAGAATAAGTATCCGTTGCCACGGATTGATGATTTATTTGATCAACTGCAAGGTACCTCTGTGTATTCCAAGATCGATTTAAGGTCTGGTTATCATCAACTTCGAGTTCATCAGGGAGATATATCAAAGACTGCATTCAGGACCCGGTATGGGCATTATGAGTTTCTGGTTATGCCTTTTGGGGTGACGAATGCACCAGCAGTTTTTATGGATCTGATGAATCGGGTATTTCGAGACTTCTTGGATAAATTTGTTGTGGTGTTCATAGATGATATCTTAATCTATTCGCGTGATCAGCGAGAACACGTACAACACTTGAGAATTATTTTACAGATACTTCGCGAGAATCAGCTTTATGCGAAGTTGAGTAAATGCGAGTTTTGGATTGACAGGGTTGTATTCCTTGGTCATGTTATTTCTAGCGAGGGAGTTTCAGTTGACCCGAGCAAGGTGGAGGCGGTATTGAACTGGTCGCGTCCGACGACAGTAGCCGAGATCCGCAGTTTTCTGGGATTGGCTGGGTATTATCGCCGCTTCATTGTCAACTTCTCTCAGATTGCTAAGCCACTTACTCAGCTCACTCGGAAAGATGTTTCATTTGAGTGGACATCAGAGTGCGAAGAGAGTTTCTTGGAGCTTCGCAGACGATTGACATCTGCGCCTGTTTTGGCCTTACCGGCTGGATCTGGTGGTTTTAGTGTTTACACCGACGCCTCTTTGCAGGGTCTAGGGTGTGTTTTGATGCAGAATGAGCATGTGATTGCTTATGCGTCGAGGCAGTTGAAGCCTCATGAGGAGAACTATCCTGTTCATGATCTGGAATTAGCAGCGATCGTTTTTGCTTTGAAAATCTGGCGCCATTATCTGTATGGTGAGCGATTTGATATTTTCACCGATCATAAGAGTTTGAAGTATCTGTTCACTCAGGCAGAGTTGAACATGCGTCAGCGTCGCTGGATGGATCTACTCAAGGATTATGATTGTGAGATCAAGTATCATCCAGGATCTGCGAATCTCACGGCTGATGCTCTTAGTCGCAAGGTGAGATTGTCTGCTCTTCAGACTTGTGCTGTATCTGGGATTATTCAGGATTTCTGTTCGATGGGATTCAATTATAAGCATCGGAAGGGATCAGAGAGTATCCGTGTGGCTACTATTTTGTCTGAACCAGTGTTGTACTCTCGGATTAGAGATGCTCAGATGTCTGATTCTAAGGTTCAGAAATTAGCTCGGTTGGCTGATGGAGATAATACTTCTGGTTTCCACTATCAGTCTCAGGGTCTTTTGTGCTTATCTGGTCGTGTTGTTGTACCGGAGGATGACACTTTGAGGGAGGAGATTTTGTCCCAGGCTCATCGTAGCAAGTTGAGTGTTCATCCGGGGAGCAACAAGATGTATAAAGATTTAAGGACTCGATTTTGGTGGAAAGGTATGAAACGCAATGTTTATCAGTATGTCTCCAAGTGCCTGGTCTGTCAGCAGGTAAAGGCTGAGTATCGACGACCTGGAGGTTTGTTGCAGAATCTTCCTATTCCGGAGTGGAAGTGGGAGCATATCACGATGGACTTCGTGACTCACTTGCCTATGTCTGTGGGGAATAGAGATGCTATCTGGGTGGTAGTAGATCGGCTTACCAAGTCTGCCCATTTTCTTCCGTATAACAGAGATTTCACTTTCGATCGGATGGCACGGTTGTACATTCAGGAGATTGTACGGTTTCATGGTGTGCCTGTGAGTATCGTTAGTGACAGAGATCCTCGATTTACGTCTAGATTTTGGGGTAGCTTTCAGCAAGCTTTGGGCACTACTTTGAGTTTGAGTACTGCGTATCACCCAGAGACTGACGGACAGTCAGAGAGGACTATTCGTACGCTTGAGGATATGTTGAGGTCTTGTGTGATGGATTTCGGGCCAGCTTGGCAGGATCATTTGCCACTGATAGAGTTTGCATACAACAACAGCTTTCATAGGAGTATTGGTATGTCTCCGTTTGAAGCGTTGTATGGTCGACGTTGTCGTACTCCTCTGTTCTGGGAGGAAGTCGGAGAACGACAGGTCGAGGGTCCAGAATTGATTCAGCAGGCCAAGGATAAAGTTCTTGTGATCAAGCAGCGGATTAAGACTGCTCAGGATCGACAAGCGAGTTATGCGAACACCAAGCGCAGGCCTCTTCATTTTGATGCAGGCGAGAAAGTGTTTCTCAAGGTATCACCTTTTCGGAGGATTCTGAGATTTGGACTCAAGGGTAAGCTATCTCCGAGATTCATTGGTCCTTTTGAGATCTTGGAATGTGTGGGAGATTTGGCCTACAGATTAGCCTTGCCACCGTATCTGTCTAGTGTTCACAATGTGTTTCATGTGTCCTTGTTGAGACGATACGTAGCGGATGAGTCCCATGTTTTGCATCCGACAGAAGTTCAGTTGAATCCGGATTTGTCTTTTGTAGAAAGACCGGTTTCGATCTTAGACCGGAAGGATAAGGTACTGCGGAATAAGACTATTCCTCTTGTCTTAGTGCAGTGGCAGCGCCGAGGTACTGAAGAAGCTACTTGGGAACTAGAGAGTCGCATGCGGTCAGAGCATCCTGAGTTGTTCTAGTTGTAGCATTTTCAGTTATGATTGTAATTTCAGTTGTGCTTTCAATTTGTAATTCATTCTTGAGATGAATGTATTGATTGTTCAGAATTGTTATTCTTCAGACTCGATTTCGCGGACGAAATCCTTTTTAGAGGGGGAGAATGTAGTATCCCGATGCCTAAATTGAGTAATTATTGGATTAATTATATTCTGCGAGTTCGGAAGGAACGAACCAGGATCGGACCGTCCGAAGAGGTTCGGATCGTCCGAAGTGGGTTCGGATGGACCGTTCGGTTCGGTGTCAGACCGAGTCTTGTCAACAGTAGACCGTGTCAGGGTTCGGATCGTCCGAAGAGGTTCGGATCGTCCGAAGACAGGTGGCTGGACACGTGGAAGACATGCAGAGTTCGGAACGTCCGAAGTGGATCGGATCGTCCGAAGTGCACAGGATCGGATCTTCCGAAGTGGATCGGATCGTCCGATCGTCGTCTATAAATAGAGGCGCGAGGCTTCACTTTTCAATTACCAATTCCGAGAGTTCCAGAGCGTTTTAGTCGTTTCTGATGGGTTTCTAGCTTTTCCCGAGGTTCGGGCACTAGCAGGGAGCTACTGGCTTTGTAGCGGAGCTGTGCTCTAGTTGGGAGCTAGCGGCATCAGTGGGCTGACTACGGACGCAGGTATGGTTCTAGGTTCCCTTGAGATTTGGAAGTATCTATTAGTCTAGTTAAGGCTTTTAGATGTGGTTTAGTGATATGGTATCACTTGGGTTGTAGGCTTGATTCTAGGGCTGATTGCTAGGATCTACTGGTTTGAGGTACGGAAGTACTATCCGAGATATCCTGGTTGAGTATGCTTTACTATGTGTTGCATGTTTATGTGTTGCATTATTATCTGACATATGATGCATGGTTTATTATGCGGCATTTGCATAATCATGTTGGGCCTGTTTATCTTTTGAGATAGCCTGTTCAGAGGGTGCTCAGCCCTCGGTTGTTGTGGATGGTTGGACCCCGTTGGCCGACGGTGGTCAGGATACCGGTATATCCACAGGTTTATGGTATGGGAGCCACCTCCTGGTGCGACGGCGCAGAGTGCTACATACCTTGACGTCATTTGCCTGAGCAGTTTTTCGTTATACCCAGACCCTGGTATCCAGTACATTTTGCATACATGCATGTCATAGTCTTGTATACTCATGCTTTCGGTACTGAGCGTTTTATGCTCACGTCCTCGGTTTATCTCTGTTTTGGACACCCTATTCGATGGGGCAGGTCTCAGGTTGGACGGTCCAGGAGGGAGAGGACAGGGAGCTAGCAGGGGTTGACCTGTAGTTGCTGGTATTTTATTCTTGGGATTTAGTTTGATTTGGTTGTTTTAGTATTCGTACTTACTGATTCGATCGGGCTGTATATGTTGTTTTTCCGCTGTTTATCTGATTCAGTTTTATTAAGTTAATTGCATGCTTAAGTTCTGATTAGTAGGTGATTCTGGAACGGGTCACTACATTGTCAATCGTGACATCTCCTCTTTCCACGATCTCTCTGAGGATGTGGTACTTTCTCAGTACGTGTTTGGACTTCTGATGAGACCTTGGCTCCTTCGCCTGAGCTATGGCTCCCGTGTTGTCGCACATCACCGGGATAGGAGCAACTCCATTTGGAATGACGCCCAACTCTTGGACGAAATTCCTAATCCAAACAGCCTCCTTTGCTGCAGCCGATGCAGCAATGTATTCTGCCTCAGTGGTGGAATCCGCAGTACTGTCTTGCTTGGAACTCTTCCAAGAGACAGCACCACCATTGAGCATGAATATGAATCCGGAGGTTGACTTCGAGTCATCAACATCGCTTTGGAAGCTAGAGTCGGTATAGCCTTCCAATTTTAGTTCTCCACCCCCATAGACCAAAAACAACTTATTGGTCCTTCTCAAATACTTGAGGATGTCTTTCACAGCTTTCCAGTGTGGAAGACCAGGGTTGGATTGATATCTACTCACTACACTTAGTGCAAATGCCACGTCAGGACGTGTAGATATCATCCCATACATAATACTACCAATAGCCGAAGCATACGGAATTCGTGTCATCGCCGCTATCTCTGCATCAGTCTTGGGAGACATAGACTTGGATAGGGACACACCATGACACATTGGTAGATGTCCTCTCTTGGACTCATCCATCGAGAACCGCTTCACGATGGTATCAATGTATGTGGACTGGGTGAGACCAAGCAATCTTCTTGATCTATCTCTATAGATCTGTATTCCCAATACAAAAGATGCTTCACCCAAGTCCTGCATTGAGAACTTACTTGCTAACCATATCTTTGTTGATTGCAACATTCCTACATCATTCCCAATGAGTAGAATATCATCAACATAAAGAACAAGGAATGTCACAGCACTCCCACTGACCTTCTTATACACACAGGGTTCCTCAGGATTCTTAGTAAAACCAAACTCTTTGATTGTACTATCGAATCTGAGGTTCCAACTCCTCGATGCCTGCTTAAGACCATAAATAGATCTTTGAAGTTTGCATACCATATGCTCACTTCCGATAGATGTGAAACCCTCAGGTTGAGACATGTAAATTTCTTCCTTAATATCCCCATTAAGGAAGGCTGTCTTAACATCCATCTGCCATATCTCATAGTCATACCATGCAGCTATGGCTAGCAATATCCTAATGGACTTGAACATCGCAACTGGAGAAAAGGTTTCCTCATAGTCAACACCTTGCCTTTGAGTATACCCTTTTGCTACCAATCGCGCCTTGAAGGTCAATACCTTCCCATCCGCCCCAAGTTTCCTCTTGTAAATCCATTTACACCCTATGGGAACAATTCCCTCAGGTGGATCCACGAGATTCCACACTTGGTTCGAATGCATGGAATTCATCTCAGATTCCATTGCTTCAAGCCACTTGGATGAATCGGCATCCGATAACGCTTCCTTGAAAGTCCTTGGATCACATCCAAGGTTAGGCTCATCATGGCCCTCTTCAAGAAGCAGACCATACCTCACAGGTGGTCTCGAGACTCTCTCGGTTCTTCTAGGAGCTTGTATCTCCTCACTTGGCTTCTCGGGTGTGGGTTCTACAACTGTGGGTGTCTCTCGAACCTCTTCGAGTTCTATCATCTCGCCTTTTCTATCTAATAGAAATTCCTTTTCCAAAAAGGTTGCGTTCCTAGAAACAAACACCTTTGTTTCTTGGGGATGATAGAAATAATATCCAATGGAATTTCTTGGATATCCCACAAAGTAGCATAAAATGGATCGACTATCCAATTTATCTCCCACTGTCTGCTTCACATAAGCAGGACACCCCCATATTCTAAGATAAGAATACTTGGGAGGCTTACCCATCCATATCTCATATGGAGTCTTGTCAACTGCCTTTGTATGGACATTGTTCAACAACAGTGCCGCTGTTTCAAGCGCATATCCCCAAAAGGATGGCGGCAACTCCGTGAACCCCATCATAGACCGAACCATGTCCATCAAAGTCCGGTTACGACGCTCCGAAACACCATTCAACTGCGGTGTAGCGGGCGGAGTCCACTGCGAGAGAATCCCATTCTCTCTAAGATACTCTTGGAACTCGGCACTCAAGTACTCACCACCTCGATCCGATCGAAGTGTCTTGATGCTTCGTCCCAATTGATTCTCTACTTCACTTCTGAATTCTTTGAACTTTCAAAGGCTTCAGACTTGTATTTCATCAAATACACATACCCATACCTCGAATGGTCATCGGTAAAGGTGATGAAGTAGGCATGTCCATGCTTAGTGGTGATGCTAAGCGGACCGCACACATCGGTATGGATCAAATCCAATAACCCTTTGGCTCGCTCCGCATGGCCCTTAAAGGGAATTTTGGTCATCTTTCCTTTTAGACAGGATTCACAAGTCGTGAGAGCATTAATATCGGACATATCAAACATGCCAACTCCCACTAACTTGTTCATCCTTCTTAGGGATATATGACCTAATCGAGCATGCCATAATTGTGCCGAATTAAGAGTATCTTGTTTGCGCTTATTTGTTGTTGTTATCGTTTGGACATTGTTAAGTGGAATATCTTTTAATTTTAAGGTGTAGAGATTGTTTTCAAGTTCACCGGTACCAACTAAACATTCATTCTTGTAAATATTGCAAACACCTTTGCCAAATAAACAAGAATATCCATCAATATCAAGCATAGGAATGGAAATAATGTTTTTAATCAAGTCTGGTACGAACAAAACATCTCTTAATACAAACTTAAAATCATTGTTCAAAATTAAACAAATATCTCCTACGGCTTTGGCAGCAACTCTTGCTCCATTGCCCATCCTTAAGAAGGTCTCACCCTCTCGGAGCCTCCTACTTCTTCCCATCGCCTGCAAGTCATTACAGAGATGTGAGCCACAGCCGGTATCCAATACCCAAGAAGTAGAGTTAATCGAGATATTTACTTCAATAAAGAACATACCTTTGCCAGAACCCTTCTGCGCAAGATATTCCCTGCAGTTACGCCTCCAATGTCCAGGCTTCTTGCAGTGGTGACAGATGTCAACAGTCTTCTCAGCCTTTGCTGGCGCGGCTGCCACTAAGGGACTCGGAGTCTGCCTCTTCAAGGGCTCGCTCTTCTTGGGGCGCTGGAAAGAACGCTTCTTTCCCTTCCCATGTGGACCGGTCTTCGTGCCAGATGAAGAGCCCCCATAAAGAACCTGCTTCTCCTTTTTGATTGTGGACTCAAAGGTCACAAGCATGTTCACCAACTCTTCAAGGCTGGGCTCGAGCTTGTTCATATTGAAGTTCACAACGAAAGGATCGAAAGAGCTAGGCAGCGACAGCAGCAACACATCAGTGGTCAACTCCGAAGGCAACACCAAATCCATGCCTACGAGCTTGTCCACGAGCCCAATCAACTTTAGGCCATGCTCATGGACCGAAGTCCCATCTCGCATGCGTAAAGTGATGAGCTCCTTTACTGTGGCATGCCTCAAAGGCCGAGTCTGCTCTCCGAAGAGCTCCTTGAGGTGCATATGAATGTCAGCAGCATTCTTTGCATCCTCGAATCGCCTTTGCAGCTCATCGTTCATTGAAGCCTGCATATAACACTTCGCCTTCAAGTCATGGTCACACCATTCCTTGTAGGTCTGTAATTCCTCAGGAGTGCAGCCTATAGGAGCCTCAGCAGGGGGCGCCTCAGTCAGTGTATACGCGATCTTCTCCGAGATTAGGACAATCTTTAAATTTCTTAGCCAAGTGATATAGTTTGGTCCGGTTAGAATGTGTTTTTCGAGAATTACGGAAAACGGGTTGCGAATCGATGACATTGTCAAAGATTTGTACTGAAAAGTAAAACAGATAAATGTTAATGACTATTTTAAAATATTTAATAAGATATAAAGTTTGGACTTTTACTTTATAAATTATCGCTCCCACTGTTTTGACATTTTCACTACCCTCTAGTGAAAACGGGAAACACTTTCCTCAGTAGGTACGTAAGGTCCAATTAGCGAATTGTGATCCCGAATAATATCGGCCATCACAACTCCTAAAAGGTAGTTTCCAATTGCATCGCCATGCAACCCTCTACGTATTCTTTTGTCTCACGTTTGATTAGGACCCAATAATATGACGTCGTTCATCTTTACGTGTCAAGCCTAACCCATCGATATTGAACCTTAATGGACGGTCGCCATGAGTTCCCTCAATAATATGAGCCGAAATCATGGGAGTTCCACGTAATTCACATCACCATGTCAATGGATGCCACAGCTTTCCGGCACCCAGGGCCCCCTCAATAATATGAGCTGAGCCCCGAGTACGGGTAGCGTTCATCATGCATCCATTGTCGATGGAAGACAAGGAAATTATAAACAAATTTATAATTCCCCTTTTCGGACTTGATATTAACTTTGAATCTTATTCAAAATGAGGGTTTTTAATTTTGAAAGGTCTCATCATTAATTTTATTTTAAAAGCTTGCCATGTTTGATCGTATGTTTGCCGGATTCATGCAACTTTGTTATTATAATAATAATAACGCACATACTCATTATTTATAACATATCATGCATATATTATAAATAGAAAACAGTACAAGCATGATCAATCGCCCCAAAACTAATGGCCCGTGTGAGCCAAACACGGGCCTAGGTCCAATCCTAGGGTAAATGCAGGGATGCAATGCAACTAAATTATTACATTAGCATCCAATATTACATGTCTTCGATCTTCATAATCACCAAGGCCACCATCTTCCAATCTTGATCTTCCACTATTCTAATATTTACATTTAAATATCCATGGCACATAGGGATACATCTCATGGGGGGTGGGAACGGGCCATAAACCAAGCCCACTTTATAAATTGATAATTATTACAATCATACAACACAAATATCCTAGCATACACCTAGCAAATTGGGCTTGGGCTTTTGATCATCCTTCATGCACAATATCATATATCATACACCATCAATTAATTATCACCATAATTAATTGATCCAATATTATATATCTTGATCCAATCACTAACCGCCACAATTATAAATTAAATTAACAAAGTATACAAACAACTTTGTCTACTTTCAAATTAATTTATTTATAATCGAATTTCTTGTAAATCACAATTTACTATAAATAATTAAAGTCCCACTTCAATTATTTATTTTTATGAGAAAATATGTGCAACAATTGTAAATTTAAACTTAAGGGCCCAAAAGACATTTTTCACCAAAATATTTTGGCCCATTTAAATTTCACAAATTATGTTGTCCATCCAATGGCCCAACATCTCAAGGCCCATGACACTAAGATTCACCAAAACACTTTTGGAAACCCTAGTCGTCATCGCCGTCGCCGGAGCTCCGTCGCCGGATTCCGGCAACAAAAAAAATTTTTTTTTTTATTTAAAAAACTGGAAGTTTCGGGCAGCCCCTTGGGCTGCCCCTCGGCTGCCCGAAATTTTCGGGCAGCCCCGAAAAATTATTATTTTTTTTTTGTTGTTTCAAAATTTCGGTCCTTGCATATTCTATGCACAAAAATTCTCAAGCGGTTAGAAATCGATCTCAACACAATATTATGCAAATATCACACAAAAACGTAACCTTAGCTCTGATACCACTTGAAAGCGGACCGGTTACGGTGGCCGGAAACGCAACGGAAGCAAAAATTTTAAATTTTTGGAGCAAAATTTCGGCCACCCCTTATTTGTGCAATATTTACATTCAAACACCATAATACATACATAGGGTGTTCAAGTGATTTACCTATCAACCCCTTAGAGTTGATGAATGGCACCAACTAAAGTATAAATACTTTAGCTCTTCTTGGTTGAAAAATCTACAAGCTTCCACCTCCAATCCTCCAAGAATTAGGCCCACCACTTAGCTTTGTAAACCCCTTCAAATATTGCACTAGAAATATTTGAAGATTTATCAAAAAGAAGTGAGTATTCTCCAAGAAAATGAAGAACACAAGATGAGAGAAAAATATGGAGAGAAAAGCCTTGAAGTTTCGGCCAAGTGAGGAGGGAAGAGTGAGTAGTGAAGTCTAGTCTTGGGTGTGGGAAAAGTTGGGAGAAAAGTTGCATGCCTTTGCAATTTTTTAATCAAAAATATTCCACACCTCTTCACCTCCCAAGCATGCAAACCCTAGCATGTCTCACATATATTATATGGTTTTTAACACATTAAAAACCATAGACTAAATTTTAATTATCTCAAACATTTTTGAGATTAATTAAATACTACTTGAATTTATTCAAGTCCCACTAGTTAAATAATTATTTTAATTGAGCTCTACAAGACTCAATATTATTAATTCAACACTTGAATTATTTTTAATTATTTGGACTCTACTAGGTCCACTAGTGTTTAATTAATTCAACACTTGAATTAATTTAATTTAGTCTCCAATAATGTTTATGAAAATCACAATTTTCAACTACATTATTCACTTGGCCAAATTTTAATCTTAGGAACACTTCCATAAATTAAAATTTATATTTCTCTCTTAGAAGTCATACTTCTATTTTTCTTAACGCTTATAAACACATTTATAAGCCGTTCAACACATTGAACTATTTTACTTCTCATCGGGATTTACCAAGCAAGTACTTGTGTGGCCCTCAATGGTTCATTGATACAACTAGCCGTGGGTTCACATCTCTATGTGATTCGGACTAAACATGTCCTTATTCGAGCATACCCCAATTGCTCCATTCTTACTTATCAACTCCTTGATAGTAAGAACGTCAGAACTCAAGTCTGATAGTACCCAACCAATCACGTTAAACGCCTAGCAGCATCGCTTACGTGATTCCCTAGGTATCACATGATAGTGCCTGCAAGAACCATTCAATTATGGTTAGCGTACAGTACGGTCCCTTCAACTCATATATCCCGACCGATTCGACAACTATTGGTCTATCGAGAGTTGTCAATGAATCGATACTATGTGTCATGTCGTGGTTGCATCGATGGTGTAATCTATGAAACCCCTTTCATAATTACCACCATACTCTGATCAGAGATTTCAACCCACACATACATGAAAAACACATAGGATATCCATACCCGTAGGTAAGCGGTGAATCCCCGGCTACAATGCATCGACTCCTATATGTTTTGCCGTAACACCCAACCTTGCCACCTGATGACCCCATAAGAGTCGGTAAACAAGTCAAAGTGAAACGCTAGCATATAGAGTCTCAATGTTGTCCCGGGTCATAAGGACTAATGGTATACAACCATAAACTAGGACTTTTCCACTCGATAAGTGAGAACCACTTGGAAAGTCCTTTCTAGAGGGTTGTTCAGTGCACTCTACCAGGAGCACCTATCTGCATGCTCGGACATCACAATGTCCCCTACCAATGAAACATGGTACTCACATCGCAGATACTAGTCTCTAACTCGAGCGGCCTTTATCCTTCTTAGTGGCGGCTGAATCGACTAGGAACGGTTTAGAATATACAGTATTCCAAATATGAGTTTCATGATACTCATCATATGAGCATCTCATATTCTTTCTACTATTTGTATATTCAAGGACTTTATCTATGCAACAAGCATGGGTATAAAGATAAAGATGTGCCAAATTAATAAATTGAAATATTATTAAAATAAAGATCGTTTATACAAAGAGTTTCATTGTGAACAGTCGGCCAACACTTGGCTCGACGTGCACCTACTCTAACACTTCTCGTCTTGCTCGGCCAACAATGCTTTGGACACAATCTCCTTGAAAGTAACAGCTTTAGACATGTTGATATCACGACGAATCTCCGCTCTAAGGCCTCGAATGAAATGAGCGCCCTTGTCCTTGTCGTTCGAAGCAATATACGGAGCAAATAGGCAACCCTCCTCAAACTTCAGGATATACTGGCCAACATCCAAGCTCCCCTGTCGAAGTTCCAAGAACTCCGTAACCTTCCTCGCTCGAAGTGCGTCGGGGAAATACTTGTCGTAGAACAAGTCAGTGAACTCTGACCACTTCAGTGTCGCAACATCAACTCCAACTTTCGTAGCATTCCACCAGATACGTGCAGCTTTAACCAGCAAGAACACTGCACAGCTAATCCTGTCTTTGTCCTCATACTGGAGATGATCGAAGATAGCTTCAAGCGCCTTGACCCACTCGACAGCAACTAGAGGATCGGTGCTACCTGCGAATTCCGGTGGATCCATTCTCTTAAAAGCAGAAAAGACGGCATCAGTGCCAACAGCCTGAGCAACTGGACCTCTCACTTGGCCTCGACCCTGTCCTGCTCCTTGCAATCGGAGCAACTGTTGAATCTGATCGCTATGCACCTTAGCCTGCTCCTTAAGCAACTTGCCGAACTCGTCGACAACTCTCGAGGAAGAACTATCCTCACCCTCTGCCGCCTTACGCTTAGGAGGCATACTCTACAATTGCTCACAAGACACCAATCAATATATATAACAATGGATAGATGCAAGAAAACATACCCGGACAGTTGAAAGTAGACGAAGTCATATGCATTGGTCCGAAGAACCGGTGCTCTGATACAACTAAATGTGACACCCTGACCCGTTACAATTAAAAGACAGCGGAATTTAAAATTTTCTTTCAAACGGAAGGAGTTTCAAAATGCATTTTATAAAAGTGTTTACAAAATAACAACATGATCATTCCAATGACATAACAAAATACAAAATATCATTAGTGTGATCATGTTACAAAATGGTACAAAATAATCATCATTCCAATCTTCGTATGCATATGACCCCCATCCACAGTCAACGTCCCGGTCCGTCGCTCTTATCTGCATCACATGAAAATAACTGAAATGAGAATAAATCTCAGCAAGTGGAACTCTTACATAGCAATGATACATAGTATACTCTGTAAAACATGGCTTTTAAATCATAAATACCATCGACTCTGAAACATGAATAACGTAGCAATAACTGTAGCAATAGCAATAGCAATAGATAGCAAAACGATGGTATTTCTCTTTTCTATGGTTGGATTGATATCAATAGTATCTGTGACTGTGGTTGCCAATATCCCATCAATATAAATCGATAACTGTGAGGGGATAAAAGCCTATGGTCGATGATCATCTAATTGCATGCAATGCTCTGACTATGATTAATCAATCCAATAAAACATTTGAACTCTGAATATCATTTAAAGCCGTCGTTTCGCAATCTCATAATATCACTTGTATTCCCTTTTTAACAATAGTGAGACATCAATGCCTCCAATAGATAATCAATGAAATCAATACATAACAATGGATCAATTGAAGGGAATAACACTTTGAAACCTTTAAACACAATACATATAATATCATGTGAGCAAAAAGGATGAAATTCCACTTACAAACCAATAGAACACCTCCAACTATACTCTTGGTACACCACCTACAACAATAATCCATAAATAACACCAATATCAAGACTAAATCCAAGAGTCTATGCTAAATAATCCATAGAACCATAAAAACATCAAATCCAAAATAACCCTTAACTCGAAACCTCATTAGAATCGCACCAAAAACTTACCTAAGCTTCCTTATACCACGGAGAACGTTGATCTCAAGTCGGAAATCCAAATAACTCCAAGAAACAAAGATAGGAAGCAAAAGAAATGGATGAAAACCCTTGCCAATGGAGGGAAATCTCGAATGGAAGGGAAAGAAATGGATAAAGTATGGCCAACAACTCCCAAAAAGTAGCTAAATATCTCGCCCATACTTACACCGCGGGTGCGGTCACACAAGCACCGCGGGTGCGCCATGCTCACGGCATTCCAAAATAAATCCCATGCACGATCACCGCGGGTGCGGTGCTACAAATACCGCGGGTGCGGTCTCACCGTGGGTGCGGTCCTTGCACTGCCGCGGGTGCGGTGATGCCACGACCCTCCAAATCCAAAATCATGAATAGTACACCGCGGGGGCACTCATCTAAGAGCGCGGGTGCACTCTACTCACGGCAATGAACAATAACAAAACAACTAAAAATCGATTCGAAACGCTGAAACGAACAATCAACACCAACTAACACCTCAAATAAATAATAACCAATAATACTATAGCCCAAAACACAACTATAATCATCTAATCACATAACCCAATTAACACAATAAAGCTTAAACCGTACCGTACACCGGGCTCGGCTATTACAGCGGCCCTCTCGGCTCGAGCACTACCGATTTGCTTCTTTGGCGCTCGGGCGGTCAAAAACTACCGCCCGGGCGCCAACGTTTCTGCCCGAACACCTTCTTAATGCACACTGGCGCTCGGGCGGTCGATCTTTACCTCTCTGGCGCCAGCAATTCTGTCCCCAACATGATAAATTTAAATGTTTGACCAATCTGGTCTTGTAATAGCCCGTCTATAATTATATTAAGTCATAATTAATAATCTCATATTAATATACTCGAAATCTCGGGCATTACAATGGATATCCTATGTGTTATCATGTGGGGACCCGGACGCTAATCATCTTTGGGATTTAATTATCAATTAAGATAAAACAGGGTCTAAAAATTTTTCGTTTTAAGATATAACTGCGGAAGGTAATGGAATCTAAATACTATACATGTCTTTATAAAATACATTTCAGTATTAAAGTACAACAAGCTAATTTAAGGTTCAACTACTAAAGTCCAGTAATAAAACCAAGTCTACTGTAAGTCCGGAATCACCACGCTACACTCGTCTTCTCTCATCATCATCTTGACCCTGATCCAGCCCCACCTGTTGTCATGCACACATACAAAACAAGACAACAGCCGGATAACTCCGGTGAGAATAAATCCCAGTATAAAACATGGTAAACATGTATATACATAAAATAATTCATGAAACATGCTGTCACGAATAAAATCAAAACATTAGATTTCATAAACTATGAAATCTAATCACAATAAGCATGCACTTCAAATCAGCTAAACATGCATATACCCAATCTAAATCATAAAGACATGCTAGCACAACTGGAAGCAATAACGAGGGGTCCCATGATCTAGGAGCCACATCCATATAAGCATGCAGTCCTAATCAAATCATGTCTAGACTCGACTCAACTATAACTCTAGGGATCCCGGGGTGAATAAGACGTCACTGGCTGTCACCTACCCAACCACTCGGGGCGACTGTACGTCTTATTCCTAGACTTCGGTCCGATCTGTATCGACGGTTGGCAATAGGAGTAATGGCTACTCCTAAGTTGAGATACACCGAACGTCTAGAAGTCTGACAATGGCTGTCAAGACTTTCCTATCTTAAATGCAATGAATAGAATTCTGTAAACAAAGCATAATCATATTCATAACTGAATATCACAATTACCTTACCTGCTTGAATACAATTCTAAAATCAAAGCATAATCAGGTAACAATATAAATAATAATCTAGTATGTGATTTTATTGGGAAACTCAAATTAATCTAATTTGAGTTATGCTTCCCGAATATCACATGAATTATACCTTTGTCGTCCCCGTCTGATGAAGACGAAGTCTCGAAGTCGAATTTGTCCATATTTGATCTGAAATGACAATAACCAATACACTGTATCAATGTATAATCCAATTCAAAATCTGTTTGGTCAATATCTGAATATACTACAATCTGATTCATATCAACCATATCACAAGATAACAGAAACCAATACTGAATCTGATCAATCTGTACCAACTGATGTTTTAGACGGCATAACACTACAGTCTTGTAATCCCGTCAGTCTTAACATCACATTTACACTACCAGAATTCATAATAAATCTCAGTACAATCTATAAATTCAGTATCTATACCTTGTAAAATGAATAACAGCATAATTCTGATAGCAATCTCAATCAATCAACTCTAAAATTCATAACAATGCAATAACCAGTCTATTTCTAAATCTGACTTCGATTCTACAATATCTACGGTAGCAGGAACACCATATCTGAATCATATTCAATTCTAACAACATCATAAATTCAAATCTTGTCTAAACGTAATAAAACTTACGTCCTTGTGTAGCCTGCGTTGATAGGAACACAGTACTGAAGTCGGATTTCAATTCAGATAGACGGTTTACTCGCAAATCGATTTCGAAGAAAAAGAACAAAGCTTTCCCCCAAACTTGTCGATTTCCTTTGCTATTCTGAATGAGAGACGCTTGTTATATGTATATATATATATATACTCCATGCATGTAGAAAACGTGGCATACTTCTTCACGCAGCACGTCTCGCGCATATGCGCGGCCACTACTCGCGCATATGCGCGAGACCTACTGTCTCGGCGAGAATGCTTCTCGCGCATATGCGCCATTATTTCCGCGCATATGCGCCACCCCTTCCGGCCCTCCTGCGCATATGCGCCACTCTACTCGCGCCTATGCGCCACTGGTTCTGGCCTTGCCGCGCATGTGCGCGCACTTACACCGCGCATGTGCGCCAAACCTTCTGGATTTCTCCCTTGGCTTCTCGCATGGCTCGCGCATATGCGCGTACACTTCTCGCGCATATGCGCGAGACCTTCGAGTCACGCACACGCAATAGTCTTCCTTTCAAAATCTAACAAGAACACGTCCCGTCTATAATCATCTCCATTAATTCAATAAATCATTCCGGATTAATCTCTGATTACAGTAATCATATCCAAATCATTTCAGATCACGGTAATTAAATTCTCGGGCATTACATTTCTTCCCCTCTTAGATCTGAGTTCGTCCTCGAACTCACCAATCATCATTCTGTTAAAGAGAGCCCTTCACGTAAAGCCGAATCAATCGCATATTACTGGCTATACAACACCTATATACGCCAATTGCAATCCATAACAAAGCAATACCACCTGTAGTTGCTATTTCATCTGTTTATTCCAATCAAGGACCTATTCCATCTTCGGTTTCAAATACCAATCGTCATCATCCGACATTGGTTTCTTACATCTATCCATTCTGAATTATCTTGATAACTAGTGCTAACATTCCGCACTAGAGTTCTATCAATATTTTTGAATATCTGAACAAGACACTCCGACTACCTGTCAATTTGTGAACAATCTGCCAGAGAGAGCTGATGATATAATCTACCACAAGTACACACTTAATCGTAATCATAGTCTGATATACTCTACTCGAAATCATCATTCTAGTCAATCTGACTATTTCTTTGACAGGGATCTCTGTCTCCTAGTTCTGTTTGTACATCATCTTTACGATATAGATTGAACAATCTATCAATCACGATCATACCATATCTCAATCTGAAGAAAATGGCGGTAATTTCATCACAAAAGTAATAGAAATGTACTCCCATTTCTATTCAGGAATATACTAAGTCGGTAATCATCTTCTGATTCCTAGCTTTCTGGCTTCTTTTGTTAGCGATCCAGACATATCAGTACCATTTTTACCAACCTTTCGGTACAAATTCTGTTAGAACTGATCAAATCTGTCTATACCAACACTATTTGTTCGAGTATCATACATTCTGAAATATCTGAATGAAAACTGAATCCCCTGCGGTGCGTTTCTGACACTACTTGTGACTTCAGATTCGAACTATCCGGTATAAACAATCAGTTAATAATATAAAATAATGAAAAAATACCTACCTGGCATTCGGCTCTTACTACCCATATCAAAAGCTATAAATAATTCTGAAACATTCTGACATCACACAATAGAAGTAGTCTGTCTGATACAAACACAAAGTCACATATCTGTTACTGTAAACGATACTCTGCTCTGATTTCAACTGCTTACAATAAACTGTATTACACTGATTCACAATAACGGTAATATCACATCGAATTCTGAATAGAAAAAAAACTTATACAGATCTAGTGAGTTTAAGAAACTCATAACATAATAAATTCTGGCTGGCTGACCAAATCTTCATACTGCCCAGATCAACTGCTATATCTCATCTGCAAATAGAATATACTCCCAACCAATATAAAATGTCTCAAATACTGATTTAGAACAATAACAATACTCAGCAGATATACAGCAATACGAGAATAAGAAAATCAGAAGAAGACAATCTGCTCAAACCAGCTAATAAAATTCTGACATCTTTGACATTCTGCTAATTTTGACATTCCTGATACCGCATAGTCTGAATATAAACCTGTATCAATAACTGCATTCGGATCCATACCTGACCCATTGCTGTATACAATAATCACATTTCTCGGAATATTTAACCCAGTCTTCAAATATTCAATATAAACAATCAGATTCTGTCGATATATCCCGGAATCATAGATATAACAAGCATAATTCTTCAAAATACCCCTGAACACATAATCTGTCAATCTAGAGACAGAACTAAAATGTCTTCAAGAGAAATACAAAATCAACTGGATTCTTTAGCCCATACTTTAATCTGTCAATTCTTTCAATTCTCTCTGATAGAGAACCCATCTGACATCTTATCTAAGCAAACACCAGTTAACTATTATCTTACTATCAAATTTTAGACTCGATTTCAGTGGATCTACTGGATACATAAGGATACCATCTGTTCCTTTATGTAATAATCGAGTCCTAAACCCTAAAATTGTCTAAGGACTTCTGGATCGAAAATCCTCATTTATCACCTAGATCTGGTCTTAATCTTACTATTTCTGGAACACATGCTACAATATTTCGGTACTTGTTCAGCATATTCATGTCAATAATGCAATCCAAATCAGATAGTTACAAGTACATCATAATCTAATCCAGTCCCATCCTCATCTAACTGTAGTATATAATATGTCACAGAAATTTCTGATATCAACATAGTCCTCAACAGCCAAGGAATCAATACTACAGTATACACAGACCCAACAGATACAGCATATCTCCATACTACTCATTCACAGATACTCATAACGAATGCATTAGTATATATCAATACGTATGCAATATAATCATAAAGAATGGTACCTGTTGTAACTACTGGGTCTGTTTTTCACGCATTGCCACCCGATGGTCCTGCTCCCCAGAATCTTTGGGAACCCTTCTGAGGACACACTCTAGCAAAATGCCCATGCTGTCCGCAGATATTGCATCTACCAATCACTCCCTGGCATTGTTCGGTGGGATGTCTCCCTCCACACCTAGCGCAATAGACTCCAGTATAACTCGGACTGGAACCACTGGAACTGGAGGAACCACTGCCTAACTTCTTGAACTGTTTCTTCCGAGCTTTCAGCAAATCTTGCTTTCCACTCGTGCTGCCACGTTCAAATCTCGAAGGGGATTGTGGTGTCTGGGGTTGCTTCACACACAACCTCGTTAATTGTCGAATCAGACTCTCTTCTGCTCTCTTTGCTTTACTCAAGACATCAGCAAAGTGATAGGGTCGCTGTAGATTCATGAATGCAACTATCTCCGAATTCAATCCTCTAATGAATTGATTCACTACAGCTTCATCATCCCTAGCCATATGAGGAGCAAAACGCAACAGAGTAGAAAATTTAGCAGCATAATCATCAATATTCAATTGACCTTGACATAAATTCTCAAATTCTGCTTTCTTGTCTTCTCGGTACGAGGCGGAGAAAAATCTTTGATAGAATTCAGTCTTGAAGACTTCCCACGTGATCACAGTACCACGTAGTGCTAATACTCTTTTGATTGTAATCCACCAACTTCTGGCAGCCTCTTGTAATTGGTGAAATACCAATTTAACTCTTTGGTCATCTGTACAATCCAGTAGATCAAACAATATCTCTATGTCCTCAACCCAGTGCTGACACGTTTCAGGCATCTCTGTACCACTCAGAATCGGCGGCTGAAATAACTGAAATTCTGCCAACTTGGTTTCCATCGGTGTCGCTGACACATCTATCTGCGGTTCTGGTATATATGGCTGCTCATACGAAGTACTGCCTGTTTCCAGAATCCTTCGGGGAGGTACATCTGATTACCACAAACATTAATAACCCAATAATACAATGATGTGCCAATCCTTTCTGATCATGATCATCTTACTGCTGATCATGAATCCGATCTGATTCATATTCAAGAATACATAATAACAATTCAAATCATATAATCAGGTAAACATGTGTCTTTAAGCAGTAACACATAGTCTCATGCTAGCACACAATGTCAGTCAACATTAAAATCAATCTCATGCTAGCACACACATGCAAGGAAAGAAAATTCATCTACCCCGCTCAATCTTCTCTATCTCTAAAAGATCTATCGCTAAATAATCTATAGCTAAAGGAACTATCAGCTCTAGGAACCTTCAGCTCTAGAACCTAATGCTCTGATACCACCTGTTGTGGGGACCCGGACGCTAATCATCTTTGGGATTTAATTATCAATTAAGATAAAACAGGGTCTAAAAATTTTTCGTTTTAAGATATAACTGCGGAAGGTAATAGAATCTAAATACTATACATGTCTGTATAAAATACATTTCAGTATTAAAGTACAACAAGCTAATTTAAGGTTCAACTACTAAAGTCCAGTAATAAAACCAAGTCTACTGTAAGTCCGGAATCACCACGCTACACTCGTCTTCTCTCATCATCATCTTGACCCCGATCCAGCCCCACCTGTTGTCATGCACACATACAAAACAAGACAACAGCCGGATAACTCCGGTGAGAATAAATCCCAGTATAAAACATGGTAAACATGTATATACATAAAATAATTCATGAAACATGCTGTCACGAATAAAATCAAAACATTAGATTTCATAAACTATGAAATCTAATCACAATAAGCATGCACTTCAAATCAGCTAAACATGCATATACCCAATCTAAATCATAAAGACATGCTAGCACAACTGGAAGCAATAACGAGGGGTCCCATGATCTAGGAGCCACATCCATATAAGCATGCAGTCCTAATCAAATCATGTCTAGACTCGACTCAACTATAAATCTAGGGATCCCGGGGTGAATAAGACGTCACTGGCTGTCACCTACCCAACCACTCGGGGCGACTGTACGTCTTATTCCTAGACTTCGGTCCGATCTGTATCGACGGCTGGCAATAGGAGTAATGGCTACTCCTAAGTTGAGATACACTGAACGTCTAGAAGTCTGACAATGGCTGTCAAGACTTTCCTATCTTAAATGCAATGAATAGAATTCTGTAAACAAAGCATAATCATATTCATAACTGAATATCACAATTACCTTACCTGCTTGAATACAATTCTAAAATCAAAGCATAATCAGGTAACAATATAAATAATAATCTAGTATGTGATTTTATTGGGAAACTCAAATTAATCTAATTTGAGTTATGCTTCCCGAATATCACATGAATTATACATTTGTCGTCCCCGTCTGATGAAGACGAAGTCTCGAAGTCGAATTTGTCCATATCTGATCTGAAATGACAATAACCAATATACTGTATCAATGTATAATCCAATTCAAAATCTGTCTGGTCAATATCTGAATATACTACAATCTGATTCATATCAACCATATCACAAGATAACAGAAACCAATACTGAATCTGATCAATCTGTACCAACTGATGTTTTAGACGGCATAACACTACTGATCAATTCTAACAACATCATAAATTCAAATCTTGTCTAAACGTAATAAAACTTACGTCCTTGTGTAGCCTGCGTTGATAGGAACACAGTACCGAAGTCGGATTTCAATTCAGAAAGACGGTTTACTCGCAAATCGATTTCGAAGAAAAAGAACAAAGCTTTCCCCCAAACTTGTCGATTTCCTTTGCTATTCTGAATGAGAGACGCTTGTTATATGTATATATATATATAGATATATATATACTCCATGCATGTAGAAAACGTGGCATACTTCTTCACGCAGCACGTCTCGCGCATATGCGCGGCCACTACTCGCGCATATGCGCGAGACCTACCGTCTCGGCGAGAATGCTACTCGCGCATATGCGCCATTATTTCCGCGCATATGCGCCACCCCTTCTGGCCCTCCCGCGCATATGCGCCACTCTACTCGCGCCTATGCGCCACTGGTTCTGGCCTTGCCGTGCATGTGCGCGCACTTACACCGCGCATGTGCGCCAAACCTTCTGGATTTCTCCCTTGGCTTCTCGCATGGCTCGCGCATATGCGCGAGACCTTCGAGTCACGCACACGCAATAGTCTTCCTTTCAAAATCTAACAAGAACACGTCCCGTCTATAATCATCTCCATTAATTCAATAAATCATTCCGGATTAATCTCTGATAACAGTAATCATATCCAAATCATTTCAGATCACGGTAATTAAATTCTCGGGCATTACATATCATGTGTATGTAGGTTGAAATCTCTGGCCAAAGTATGGTTGTAATTATGAAAGGGGTTTCATAGATTACACCATCGATGCAACTACGACATGACACATAGTATCGATTCATTGACAACTCTCGATAAACCAAGGGTTGTCGAATCGGTCGGAATATATGAGTTGAAGGGACCGTACTGTACGCTAACCATAATTGAATGGTTCTTGCAGGCACTATCATTTGATACCTAGGGAATCATGTAAGCGATGCTACTAGGCGTTTAACATGATTGGTTGGGTACTATCAGACTTGAGTTCTGACGTTCTTGTTATCAAGGTGTTGATAAATAAGAATGGAGCAATTGGGGTATGCTCATATAAGGACATGTTTAGTCCGAATCACATAGAGATGTGAACCCACGGCTAGTTGTATCAGTGAACCATTGAGGGCCACACAAGTACTAGCTTTCTAGATCCCGTTGAGAAGTAAAAATAGTTCAATGTGTTGAATGGATTATAAAGGAGTTTATAAGCGTAAGGAAAAATTAGAAGTATGACTTCTATAAAGGAGAAACTAGTTCAATGTGTTGAACGACTTATAAATGAGTTTATAAGTGTGAAGAAAAATAGAAGTATGACTTCTATGAGAGAAATGTAAATTTTAATTTATGGAAGTGTTCCTAAATTAAAAGTTGGCCAATTGAATAATGTATTTGAAAATTGTGATTTTCATAAACATTATTATGGACTAAATTAAATTAATTCAAGTGTTGAATTAATTAAACACTGGTGGACCTAGTAGAGTCCAAATAATTAAATTAATTCAAGTGTTGAATTAATTAAATTATATTGAATCTTGTAGAGCTCAATTTAAATTAATTATTTAACTAGTGGGACTTGGGTAAATTCAAGTAATGTTTAATTAGTCTCAAATATGTTTGAGATAATTAAATTTAGTCAATGGTTTTTAATTTGTTAAAAACCATATAATATGCATGCATGGGAGGTGAAAGGTTGAGAGACAACTTTTTGTATAACCAAGGCTTGGCATGCAACCTTTTTACTTTAACTTTTCCCACAACCAAAAAAATGTCTCTCCTTCTCTCCTAGGATGAATAGTGCCGAAAATACTATTCATTTTCTCTCTCACATTTTTTTTCTTCAATGGTTGAAGAAACACTCTTTTCTCTCCAAAATTTTTCTCGATTTTTTCTTCTTCAAGTGTTGAGGAATGAAAAATACTTCTCTTTGAAAAATGCTCTAATTTTTCTAGTGCAAAATTAGAGTGGTTCTAGCTAGTTGGTGGTGGGCTTAATATTTGAGCAAGGTGGGCTCAAAGGAAGCTTGAAGATTGTCTTGCCATTGAAGAGCTTAGTTTTATATCAACTAAGTTGGAGCCATCATCAATCTTTTAAGATTGATAGGTACATTTCTAAACACACTATGAATGTCATTTTTGTGTTTTATTGTATTTGCTACACAAAGAACATGGTGGCCGAAATATTGTATGTAAAATTCGATTTTTTGAACTTCCGTTGCGCTTCCGATCACCGTAACCGATCCCCTTTCAAGTGGTATCCGTGCTATGGTTACGATTTTGTGTAGCAAATACAAGATATTATATTGAGAATGATTTCTAACCGCATGAGATGAAAGTTTGCAACAAATTTCAAAGGCTTTGTGGGGATTTTTTCGGGCAGCATGTTGCTGCCCGTGTCGGGCAGCTCGGGCTGCCCGAGGGGCTGCCCGTTTCGGGCAGCAAGGGCAGCCCAAGGGGCTGCCCGAACAGCCCCTACTTTTAATAAAAAAAAAATATTTTGGTGGCCGGAATCCGGCGACGGAGCTCCGGCGACGGCGATGACGGCTAGGGTTTCCAAAAGTGTTTTGGATTATCAAAGTGTCATGGGCCTTGAGTTGTTGGGCCATTGGATGGCTAACAAGTTTGTGTATTTTAAATGGGCCAAAATGATTTTGGTGAAAAATAAGTTTTTGGGCCCTTAAGTTTAAAATTACAAAAGTTCAAATTTTTCTCATGAAATAAATAATCGAAGTTGGACTTTCATTATTTATAGTAAATGGTGATTTACAAGAAATTCGGTTATAAATAAATTAATTAGAAAGTAGACAAAGGTGTTTGTATACTTTGTTAATTTAGTTTATAATCGTGGCGGTTAGTGATTGGATCAAGATATATAATATTGGATCAATTAATTTGTAATGCCCGAGGATTTGCTTATCGTAATTTGCTATGAGATTAGTGAATTAAATAGATATAACTGTAAACGGGCCACAACGAGACCAGATTGGACAAAGAATATACATTTCACCAATTTCGGGCAGAACTAGTGGCGCCCGAGCGGTAGAAAGTGACCGCCCGAGCGCCAATGTTCCATGGCATCACGTTCGGGTAGAAGGTGTGGCGCCCGGGCGGTAATTTATGACCGCCCGAGCGCCAGAGTCTAGCATTTCGGACAGAACCTTCCGTGCCCGGGCGGTAGAATCTTACCGCCCGAGCGCCGAGCTCGCGCCCGGGCGGTAAGTTTCGACCGCCCGAGCGCCAGCAAGATTTGGCCAAAGGAAGCCACGTTTCATTGGCATGCAAGTGGCGAAATATATATACGATTTTCCCTCATAATTTGTCAAGAATCAGAAGAGGGAAAAGCTACGAAGAGCTTTTGGAATCCTTACGCTTGCATCTCTCAATCCGTCCGTCTGATTTAAAATCCGACTTCGGTACCGTGTTCCTATCGTTGTAGGCTACGCGTGGACATAAGTTTTACTATGTTTTGGCATGTCTTGAAATTATGATGTTGTAGGAATCAGATATGATTCATATATGTTGTTTCTGACATATTAGACATCGTATAATTACAACCGGATTTAAGAACGGACACCGTATAGAATTGTTATGAATTTTAGAGTTGAATTGATTGGGTTTTGATACAAGATTTATACCATTATCAGTTATGAATTGGGGAAATTGATGTAATTGTTTAATATAGAGATTGTGCAGTTGAAATGATACTGAGATCAAGTAGTGACTTGGATAGGTGTTGATTAGATAAGAGATTGATAGATTTTGTGTCAACATTTCCATTTCAGATTCGTATTGTCAACCGTGACAGCAACTGTGCGACGAAAGGTATAGTACATGTTTTGTTTGGGGAATCATGACTCAAATGAGATCACATTTGAGTTTCCCAACCAAAATCACATACTTGTTTTATTATTCATACCTTGATATGATTATGATTGTTATAGATTTGTTATAGAATTTGTATGCAGATCTTGCTATGCTTTGTTTACAGATCGTGTAGCATTGCATTATGCTTGTTTACAGATTTTGTATTCATGCATTAAGATAGGGCAGTCTGGAGATCAGGCAGACTACTAGATGTTCGGCGATATCTCAGCTTAGGGGAAGATCACCGCCCCTATTGTAGACGCGGATACAGATCAGGCCGAAGTCTAGGAATAAGACGTACAGCACCTCGATTGGTAGGGTAGGTGACAGCCAGTGACGTCTTATTCACAACGGGATCCCTAGAGTTTTAGTCGAGTCGCATCTAGACATGATTAGGCTCGCATTGCATGATTATATATGAATGACATTCATATTAGCATGTTTCATGTTTTAGATTGTTGTATTGCATGTATACATGTTTATGCTGGGATTTGTTCTCACCGGTTTTCCGGCTGTTGTTATGTCTGTATGTGTGCATAACAACAGGTGGGGCAGGATCTGGGTCACGACAGAGATGAGCGATGGACATAGCGTGGTGATCACGGGCCTAGCAGATGGACTAGTAGAGTTACTTTTATCTTGTACTGTATTTCACTACTAGTTACAGAGGATGGATTAAAACAAGAAATGTTGTATCCTATGTTTGTATATTATGTTTGCATGTTGTAAAATAAATAAAGAACTGATGTTGTTTAGTTACATTTGAGTTAATGTAAAAAGAGAAAATTTGACCCACTTTTATATTATTGATCCATTTAATCCCAAGATAAAGAATTAGAGCCCGGGTCCCCACATCAGGTGGTATCAGAGCAGAGAGTTCCTTTAGACTGAGATAGGATAGAATGAGCGGGGTAGATCGAGTCTTTTTCCTTGCTTATGATGTGCTAGCATGATTATTGCTTTCCTTATTACATGTTGTTGTTATTTGATTTCTTTCAGCATGTGATAAACTGAATCAGAACTGATTCTAGATCAGAGGTAACTGACTAGAGGATGGCTGAGACAGTTGTATCTATTGTATACTAATCCTTTGGATTATTAGATATGCCTCCTAGAAGAGCAGCAGTACCTCTACGACCAGCAGCGCCAGAACAGGGGAGCACATCCGGAGATCCTATGGATGTTACAGCGACCCCTATGGAGACGTTGCTGAAGCGATTCCAATCCTTTCGACCTCCCACATTAAAAGGTACCGAGAATGCCATCGAGTGCGAAAGTTGGCTTGAGGACATTGAAATGCTATTCGACTCTTTGGAGTACAGTGACGAGAAGAGAATAAAGCTAATTGGCCATCAATTGCAAGATATAGCCAAGAATTGGTGGTTGAACATTAGGAGAGCTTTAGAGCAGCGGGGTACCGAGATTACGTGGAAGTTATTCAAGACGGAATTCTATCAGCGTTTCTTCCCCATCTCTTATCGCAAAGATAAAGGTGCAGAATTTGCCAATCTAAGGCAAGGGCAATTGAACATTGAGGAGTACGTTACCAAATTCTCTTCTTTGCTTCGTTTTGCACCCCATGTTTCAAGAAATGATGAGGCCATGGCAGATCAGTTTATAAATGGCCTGAATCCAGATATCTTTACGTTGGTCAATACTGGGAGACCCGATAATTTCTCGGATGCATTGAATCGAGCCAAAGGTGCAGAAGCAGGATTGTTGAGGCAACGGAGTGCTCCGTATGTTGCACCGAGTCCGAGACCGCCACTACCTCCATCCCAAGTTCCTCCTCCTCGATTCGAAAGCGGTGGTAGTAGTAGTGGACGCAAAGAACAGCTGAAGGCGAAGGGGAAACAGTTTAAGCGACCTGGGAGCAGTTCGTCCAGCTCCAGCGGATCAAGACAGACTGGTTTTGATCAAGGTTCAAGGACTTCAGGTGTCTACTGTAATTCTTGTGGAGGTAGGCATGCAACTGAACAGTGCCAGGGAGTTACAGGCCGATGTAACATTTGTAGGCAACTGGGGCATTTTGCCAAAGTTTGTCCCCAGAGGAGTGTACAGCAAGGCCAGAGTGGAAGAGCATCCGGTTCGGTACCTCAGTTTGAGCGGCAGGCATCGTCGGTTCACTCTTTTCAGCCTCCACCAGCACCGACTCAACCCAAAGGTCGTGGTAGTCAGACGGTGACTCAACCCCCGAGGCAACAGGCTCAAGTGTTTGCATTGACAGAAGAGCAAGCACAAGATGCACCAGATGATGTTATAGCAGGTAACTGCTCTCTTTATGGTTATCCTGCTTATATCTTGATAGATACAGGTGCATCGCATACATTCATTTCAGAGCGATTTGCATTGTTGCATTCTTTGCCTGTTGAGTCTTTGCTAGATGTTGTGTCTATTAATTCCCCGTTGGGAAGTGGATTGATATCTGTAACTACGGTTAGACATTGCATTCTACAGTTTGAGGGGCATGAGATTGACCTAGATTGTATAGTGTTGGGTCTAGCTGATTTTGACTGTATAGTTGGTATTGACATGCTAACAAAGTATAGAGCTACCGTGGATTGTTTCCACAAGATTGTCAGATTCAGACCCGAGATGACAGACGAGTGGAAATTCTACGGGAAGGGTTCCAGATCTCGGATTCCCTTGATTTCGGCTCTTACTATGAATAGATTATTACAGAAAGGAGCGGATGGTTTCTTTATTTATGCTGTAGATATGCAGAAGTCGAGCCCGGCGTTGGCAGAAATACCAGTAGTGCGGGAATTTCCAGATATTTTTCCAGATGAGATCCCAGGATTACCTCCGGTTCGTGAGGTAGACTTCAGTATTGAACTTACACCAGGTACCGTCCCTATTTCGAGAGCTCCGTATAGGATGGCACCCATCGAACTAAAAGAATTGAAAGCACAATTAGAAGATCTTCTGGCCAAGGGATATATCAGACCTAGTGTATCTCCTTGGGGCGCTCCGGTGCTGTTTGTGCGGAAGAAAGACGGTTCGATGCGATTGTGTATAGATTACCGGCAGTTGAATAAGGCAACGATCAAGAACAAATATCCTTTGCCTAGGATCGATGACCTATTTGATCAGTTGCAGGGATCCTCCGTGTATTCGAAGATTGATTTGCGTTCTGGATATCATCAGCTCGGAGTTCGAGATGTAGATATACCGAAGACAGCATTTCGAACTAGGTATGGACATTACGAATTTAATGTCATGCCTTTTGGTTTAACCAATGCTCCTGCGGTATTTATGGGCTTGATGAACCAAGTGTTTCAGAAATATTTGGATGAATTTGTGATTGTCTTCATTGATGATATTTTGGTGTATTCGAAGAATAGAAATGAGCATGCAGAACATCTCAGAATTGTTTTGCAGACGTTGAGAAACGAGCGACTGTATGCTAAATTGTCAAAGTGTGAGTTTTGGCTGAACCGAGTTGTATTCTTGGGGCATATCATATCTGGAGATGGTATTTCTGTTGATCCGAGTAAAGTGGAAGCTGTGATCAGTTGGTCGAGACCAACTTCTGTACCAGAAATACGCAGTTTCATGGGCTTAGCCGGATACTACAGAAGATTTATCAAAGATTTCTCCAGTATTGCAAAGCCAATAACTCAATTGACGCAAAAGAATGCACCATTTGTTTGGTCAGAGGAGTGCGAGACTAGCTTTCTAGAGTTGAAGAAAAGACTGACTAGTGCTCCAGTACTGACGATACCTTCAGGTACGGGTGATTTCGTTGTATATTGTGATGCTTCTCATAGAGGTTTGGGATGTGTTCTTATGCAGCGAGGCCATGTGATCGCATACGCCTCGAGACAATTGAAGCCACATGAAGTTCGATACCCCATTCATGATCTGGAATTGGCGGCTATCGTATTTGCATTAAAGATTTGGCGTCATTATCTCTACGGCGAGAAATTTGAAATCTTTTCCGATCACAAGAGCCTAAAGTATCTATTCTCTCAATCAGAACTGAACATGAGGCAGCGTAGATGGCTTGATCTTTTGAAAGACTTTGACTGTGAAATCAAATATTATCCAGGGAAGTCAAATGCAGCAGCAGATGCCTTGAGTCGTAAGGTATGTTCTTTGTCCTTATCGATGATAGGTGTTAACAAGTTAGTTGAAAATTGCTGTACATCTGGATTAGAATTTGATACAGATAGTAAGCCATTACGACTTTTTACGATCCAAGTTGAGCCCAATTTGATTATAAGGATCAAGGAAGCACAAAGAACTGATCAGAATGTGCAAAGATCAATCCAAATGGTCAGAGCAGGGCATGTATCCGAATATCAGGTACGAGATCATGTATTGTACGTGAATAACCGTCTAGTTGTGCCAGATGTTGCAGATTTGAGACAGCAGATTCTGACAGAGGCACATTGTAGTCGGTTCAGCATTCATCCGGGTGGCAGGAAGATGTACAACGACTTGAAGACACAGTTCTGGTGGAAGAAAATGAAGTCAGACATTGCCGAATTTGTGTCTAAGTGTTTGAACTGCCAACAGGTGAAAGCCGAGAAGAAGAAGCCTGGTGGATTACTTCAAAGTTTAGCCATTCCAGAATGGAAATGGGATCACATTTCCATGGATTTCGTGACAAAGTTACCCAGGTCATCCAAAGGCTGTGATGCGATTTGGGTCATTATTGACAGACTGACCAAATCTGCATGTTTCATCCCATACAGAATGACGTATAGACAGGATCAGATGGCGGAGATTTATATTCGTGAGGTAGTCAGATTGCATGGAGTGCCGAAGTCTATCGTATCAGATCGTGATCCACGATTCACTTCACACTTCTGGCACAGTCTACAGCAGGCCTTAGGTACGACATTACACCTGAGTACCGCTTACCATCCTCAGACAGACGGACAGTCAGAACGGACTATCCAGACATTAGAGGATATGTTGAGAGCCGTCGTGCTAGATTTTGGCATTACTTGGCAAGATTCCTTACCTCTTTGCGAATTCTCTTACAATAATAGCTATCAGACGAGTATCGAGATGGCACCGTTTGAAGCTTTGTATGGCAAGAAGTGCAGATCTCCGCTATACTGGGATGACGTTTCAGAAGTACCAGAACTTGGGCCAGATATGATTCGTGACATGACAGAGAAGTTGAAACTCATTCAGAAGAGGATGAAGACAGCACAAGATCGACAAGCAAAGTACGCCAATATCAGACGTAGACCGTTAGTATTTGAGGCGGGAGATAGAGTATTTTTGAAGATTTCTCCATTCAGAGGCGTTGTTCGATTTGGCAAACGCGGGAAACTATCTCCTCGATACATTGGTCCTTACGAGATTCTTGAGAAGATTGGCAATCGAGCTTATCGACTTGCACTTCCTCCTTCTCTATCCGGGGTACATGACGTGTTTCATGTATCGATGTTACGTAAGTATATGCCAGATGTTTCTCATGTCATTCAACCTGACGAAGCGGAACTTGATCAGACTTTGAGCTACGTAGAACAACCGATACAGATCCTTGATCGGAAAGAAAAGATGCTCAGAACGAAGAATATTCCACTTGTGAAAGTTCAGTGGAGTCGTCATGGCATCGAAGAAGCGACATGGGAGACAGAAGCAAATATGCGACAAAAATACGCCGAGATATTCCAATGATGTAAGTATTAATCTAGCTTTGATGCCATTACTTTGATGCTTACATTGATAGAATGATGTGTGAGTTCGAGGATGAACTCTTATCTAAGAGGGGGAGAAATGTAATGCCCGAGGATTTGCTTATCGTAATTTGCTATGAGATTAGTGAATTAAATAGATATAACTGTAAACGGGCCACTACGAGACCAGATTGGACAAAGAATATACATTTCACCAATTTCGGGCAGAACTAGTGGCGCCCAAGCGGTAGAAAGTGACCGCCCGAGCGACAAAGTTCCATGGCATCACGTTCGGGCAGAAGGTGTGGCGCCCGGGCGGTAATTTATGACCGCCCGAGCGCCAGAGTCTAGCATTTCGGACAGAACCTTCCGCGCCCGGGCGGTAGAATCTTACCGCCCGAGCGCCGAGCTCGCGCCCGGGCGGTAAGTTTCGACCACCCGAGCGCCAACAAGATTTGGCCAAAGGAAGCCACGTTTCATTGGCATGCAAGTGGCAAAATATATATACGATTTTCCCTCATAATTTGACAAGAATCAGAAGAGGGAAAAGCTACGAAGAGCTTTTGGAATCCTTACGCTTGCATCTCTCAATCCGTCCGTCTGATTTAAAATCCGACTTCGGTACCGTGTTCCTATCGTTGTAGGCTACGCGTGGACGTAAGTTTTACTATGTTTTGGCATGTCTTGAAATTATGATGTTGTAGGAATCAGATATGATTCATATATGTTGTTTCTGACATATTAGAAATCGTATAATTACAACCGGATTTAAGAACGGACACCGTATAGAATTGTTATGAATTTTAGAGTTGAATTGATTGGGTTTTGATACCAGATTTATACCATTATCAGTTATGAATTGGGGAAATTGATGTAATTGTTTATTATAGAGATTGTGCAGTTGAAATGATACTGAGATCAAGTAGTGACTTGGATAGGTGTTGATTAGATAAGAGATTGATAGATTTTGTGTCAACATTTCCATTTCAGATTCGTATTGTCAACCGTGACAGCAACTGTGCGACGAAAGGTATAGTACATGTTTTGTTTGGGGAATCATGACTCAAATGAGATCACATTTGAGTTTCCCAACCAAAATCACATACTTGTTTTATTATTCATACCTTGATATGATTATGATTGTTATAGATTTGTTATAGAATTTGTATGCAGATCTTGCTATGCTTTGTTTACAGATCGTGTAGCATTGCATTATGCTTGTTTACAGATTTTGTATTCATGCATTAAGATAGGGCAGTCTGGAGATCAGGCAGACTACTAGATGTTCGGCGATATCTCAGCTTAGGGGAAGATCACCGCCCCTATTGTAGACGCGGATACAGATCAGGCCGAAGTCTAGGAATAAGACGTACAGCACCTCGATTGGTAGGGTAGGTGACAGCCAGTGACGTCTTATTCACAACGGGATCCCTAGAGTTTTAGTCGAGTCGCATCTAGACATGATTAGGCTCGCATTGCATGATTATGTATGAATGACATTCATATTAGCATGTTTCATGTTTTAGATTGTTGTATTGCATGTATACATGTTTATACTGGGATTTGTTCTCACCGGTTTTCCGGCTGTTGTTATGTCTGTATGTGTGCATAACAACAGGTGGGGCAGGATCTGGGTCACGACAGAGATGAGCGATGGACATAGCATGGTGATCACGGGCCTAGCAGATGGACTAGTAGAGTTACTTTTATCTTGTACTGTATTTCACTACTAGTTACAGAGGATGGATTAAAACAAGAAATGTTGTATCCTATGTTTGTATATTATGTTTGCATGTTGTAAAATAAATAAAGAACTGATGTTGTTTAGTTACATTTGAGTTAATGTAAAAAGCGAAAATTTGACCCACTTTTATATTATTGATCCATTTAATCCCAAGATAAAGAATTAGAGCCCGGGTCCCCACATAATTATTGTGATAATTAATTGATGGTGTATGATATGTGATATTATGCATGAAGGATGATCAAAAGCCCAAGCCCAATTTGCTAGGTGTATGCTAGGATATTTTGTGATGAATGATTGTAATAATTATCAATTTATAAAGTGGGCTTGGTTTATGGCCCGTTCCACCCCATGAGATGTATCCCTATTTGCCATGGATATTTAATTGTAAATATTAGTATAGTGGATGATCAAGATTGGAAGATGGTGGCCATGATGATTATGAAGATCGAAGACATGTAAATATTGGAAGCTAATGTAATAGTTGCATTGCATCCCGTGCATTTACCCTAGGATTGGACCTAGGCCCGTGTTTAGCTCACACGGTCCGTTAGTATTGGGGCGATTGATCATCCTTATTTGTTTACTGTTTATAATATATGCATGATATGTTATAAATAATGAGTATGTGCGTTATTATTATGATAATAACAAAGTTGCATGAATCCGGCAAACATATGATCAAACATGGCGAGCTTTTAAAATAAAATTAATGATGAGACCTTTCAAAATTAAAAACCCTCATTTTGAATAAGATTAAAAATTAATATCAAGCCCGAAAAGGGGAATTATAAATTTGTTTATAATTTCCTTGTCTTCCATCGACAATGGGTGCATGATGAACGCTACCCGTACTCAGGGCTCGGCTCATATTATTGGGGGAGCTTTGGGTGCCGGAAAGCTGTGACATCCATTGACATGGTGATGTGAACTACGTGGAACTCCCATGATTTCGGCTCATATTATTGGGGGAACTCATGGCGACCGTCCATCAAGGTTCAACATCGATGGGTAAGGCTTGACACGAGAAGATGAACGACATCATATTATTGGGTCCTAATCAAACGTGAGACAAAAGTTTACGTAGAGGGTTGCATTGTGATGCAATTGGAGACTACCTTTTAGGAATTGTGATTGGCTGATATTATTCGGGATCATAATTCGCTAATTGGACCTTACGTACCTACTGAGGAAAGGAGTTTCCCGTTTTCACTAGAGGGTAGTGAAAGATGTCAAAACAGTGGGAGTAAAAATTTATAAAGTAAAAGTCCATACTTTATATCTTACTAAATATTTTAAAATAGTCATCAACATTTATCTGTTTTACTTTTCAGTACAAATTGACAATGTCTTCGATGCGCAATCCGATATCTGTAATACTCGACAAACACATATTAACTGGACCTAATTACCTCACTTGGCTAAGAAACCTGGAAATCGTCTTGAATTCGGAAAGGGTAGCATATACACTGACTGAGTCGCCCCCTGTTGAGGCTCCGACTGAGTGCAATCTTGAAGAATTGCAGGCTTACAAGGAATGGTGTGACCATTACTTGATAGCCAGGTGTTATATGCTAACTTATATGAATGATGAGCTGCAGAGGCGTTTTGAGGATGCAAAGAATGCTGCTGACATTCATAAGCATCTCAAAGAGCTCTTTGGTGAGCAGACTCGGCCACTTAGGCATGATACCGTCAAGGAGCTGATCACTATGCGCATGCGAGATGGGGCCTCGGTCCATGAGCATGGCCTGAAGATGGTTGGGCTTGTGGACAAGCTCGTTGGCATGGATCTGATCTTGCCTTCGGAGTTGACCACCGACGTGTTGCTTTTATCACTGCCTAGCTCATTTGATCCTTTTGTGGTGAACTTCAACATGAACAAGATGGAGCCGACAACACAAATCAGTTACACATGCTACTCAAATCGAATGTGTGCATGACAACAAGTGGGGCTGGATCGGGGTCAAGAAGATGATGAGAGAAGACGAGTTAGCGTGGTGATTCCGGACTTATTGTAGACTTGGTTTTATTACTTGAATTAGTAACTGAACCTTAGACCTAGTTTGTACACTATTGTACTGGTATACTGAAACGTATTTTTTATATAGAAATGTATATTATTTAGATTCCATTACCTTCCAAGGAATTCAGTTGGATATCACTTCTATCATCCCCAAGAAATAAATGTGTTTGTTTCTAGGAATGCAACCTTTTGGGAAAAAGAATTTCTATTAGATAGAAAAGGCGAGATGATAGAACTCGAAGAGGTTCGAGAAACACCCACAATTATAGAACCCACACCCGAAGAGCCAAGAGAGGAGATACAAGCTCCTAGAAGATCCGAGAAAGTCTCGAGACCACATATGATGTATGGTCTGCTTCTTGAAGAGGGCCATGTTGAGCCTAACCTTGAATGTGATCCAAGGACCTTCAAGGAAGCATTATCTGATGCTGATTCATCCAAGTGGCTTGAAGCGATGGAATCTGAGATGAATTCCATGTGTTCGAACCAAGTGTGGAATCTCGTGGATCCACCTGAGGGAATTGTTCCCATAGGGTGTAAATGGATTTACCAGAGGAAACTTGGGGCGGATGGGAAGGTATTGACCTTCAAGGCGCGATTGGTGTCAAAAGGATATACTCAAAGACAAGGAGTTGACTTTGAGGAAACCTTTTCACCAGTTGCAATGTTCAAGTCCATAAGGATTTTGCTAGCCATAGCTGCATGGTATGACTATGAGATATGGCAGATTGATGTCAAGACAGACTTTCTTAATGGGGATTTTAAAAAAGTTATTTACATGTCTTAACCTGAAGGGTTTACATCTATCGGAAGTGAGCATATGGTATGCAAACTTCAGAGATCTATTTATGATCTAGAGAAGGCATCTAGGAGTTGGAACCTTAGATTCGATAGTACAATCAAAGAGTTGATTTACTAAGAATCCTGAAGAACCCTGTGTGTATAAGAAGGTCAGTGGGAGTGTTGTGACATTCCTGGTGTTTTATGTTGATGACATTCTAATCATTGGGAATGATGTAGGAATGTTGCAATCAACTAAGATATGGTTAGCGAGTAAGTTCTCGATGCAGGACTTGGGTGAAGCATCTTTTGTATTGGGATACAGATCTATAGAGATAGATCGAAAAGATTGCTTGGTCTCACCCAGTCCACATACATTTATACCATCGTGAAGCGGTGCACGATGGATAGGTCCAAGAGAGGACATCTACCAATGTGTCATGGCGTGTCCCTATCCAAGTCTGTCTTTCAAGACTGATGCAGAGATAGCGGCGATGACAAAGCATTCCTTATGCATATACGATTGGTAGCATCATGTATGGGATGATATCTACACGTCCTGACGTGGCTTTCGCACTAAGTGTAGTGAGTAGATATCAATAGAACCCCGGTCTTCCACATTGGAAAGCTGTGAAAGACATCCTCAAGTAGTTGAGAAGGACCAATAAATTGTTCTTGGTCTATGGGGTGGAGAACTAAAATTGGAAGGCTATACCGACTCTAGCTTCCAAAGCGATATCGATGACTCGAAGTCAACCTCTGGGTTTGTATTCATGCTCAATGGTGCTGCTGTCTCTTGGAAGAGTTCCAAGCAAGACAATACTGCGGATTCCAGCATAGAGGCCAAATACATTGTTGCATCAGATGCAACAAGGGAGGCTGTTTGGATAAGGAATTTCGTCTAAGAGTTGGACGTCATTCCTAATGGAGTTGCTCCTGTCCCGGTGTTGTGTAACAACACGGGAGCTTTAGCTCAAGCAAAGGAGCCAAGGTCTCATCAGAAGTCCAAACATGTATTGAGTAAGTACCACATCCTCGGAGAGATTGTGGAAAGAGGAAGAAGTGTCTATTGACATAGTCGGCTCCGCAGACAATGTTGTTGATCCACTAGCTAAGCCTTTACCTGGACCATTATTCGACAAGCATCGCGAATCAATGGGTTTAAGGCATATGGGTAGTTGGCTCTAGTGCAAGTGGGAGATTGTTAGAGTAGGTGCCCGTCGAGCCAAGTGTTGGCCGAGTGTTCACAATGAAACTCTATGTATAAGCAATCTTTATTTTAGTAATATTTGATATTATTATTTTGGCACATCTTTATCTGTATACCCATGCTAGTTGCATAGATAAAGCCCTTGAATATACAAATAGTAGAAAGAATATGAGATGCTCATATGATGAGTATCATAAAACTCATATTTGTAATACTATATATTCTAAACGGTTCCTAGTCGATTCAGCCGCCACTAAGAAGGATATAGGCCGCTCGAGTTCGAGACTAGTATCTGCGATGTGAGTACCATGTTTCATTGGTAGGGGACATTGTGATGTCCGAACATGCAGATAGGTGCTCCTTGTTGAGTGCACTGAACAACCCTCCATAAAAGGACTTTCCAAGTGGTTCTCACTTATCGAGTGGAAACGTCCTAGTTTATGGTTGTACACCATTAGTCCTTATGACCCGGGACAACATTAAGACTCTATGTGCTAGCATTTCACTTTGACTTGTTTACCGACTCTTATGGGGTCATCAGGTGGCAAGGTTGGGTGTCATGTCGAAACAGATAGGAGTCGATGCATTGTAGTCGGGGATTCACCGCTTACCTTCGGGTATGGATATCCTATGTGTTATCATGTGTATGTAGGTTGAAATCTCTGGCCAGAGTATGGTTGTAATTATGAAAGGGGTTTCATAGATTACACCATCGATGCAACTATGACATGACACATAGTATCGATTCATTGACAACTCTCGATAAACCAATGGTTGTCGAATCGTTCGGGATATATGAGTTGAAGGGACCGTACTGTACGCTAACCATAATTGAATGGTTCTTGCAGGCACTATCATTTGATACCTAGGGAATCATGTAAGCGATGCTGCTAGGCGTTTAACATGATTGGTTGGGTACTATCAGACTTGAGTTCTGACGTTCTTGTTATCAAGGTGTTGATAAATAAGAATGGAGCAATTGGGGTATGCTCATATAAGGACATGTTTAATCCGAATCACATAGAGATCTGAACCCACGGCTAGTTGTATCAGTGAACCATTGAGGGCCACACAAGTATTAGCTTTCTAGATCCCGTTGAGAAGTAAAAATAGTTCAATGTGTTGAACGGATTATAAAGGAGTTTATAAGCGTAAGGAAAAATTAGAAGTATGACTTCTATAAAGGAGAAACTAGTTCAATGTGTTGAACGACTTATAAATGAGTTTATAAGTGTGAAGAAAAATAGAAGTATGACTTCTATGAGAGAAATGTAAATTTTAATTTATGGAAGTGTTCCTAAATTAAAAGTTGGCCAATTGAATAATATATTTGAAAATTGTGATTTTCATAAACATTATTATGGACTAAATTAAATTAATTCAAGTGTTGAATTAATTAAACACTAGTGGACCTAGTAGAGTCCAAATAATTAAATTAATTCAAGTGTTGAATTAATTAAATTATATTGAGTCTTGTAGAGCTCAATTTAAATTAATTATTTAACTAGTGGGACTTGGGTAAATTCAAGTAATGTTTAATTAGTCTCAAATATGTTTGAGATAATTAAATTTAGTCCATGGTTTTTAATTTGTTAAAAACCATATAATATGCATGCATGGGAGGTGAATGGTTGGGAGACAACTTTTTGTATAACCAAGGCTTGGCATGCAACCTTTTTACTTTAACTTTTCCCACAACCAAAAAAATGTCTCTCCTTCTCTCCTAGGATGAATAGTGCCGAAAATACTATTCATTTTCTCTCTCACATTTTTCTTTCTTCAATGGTTGAAGAAACACTCTTTTCTCTCCAAAATTTTCTCCGATTTTTTCTTCTTCAAGTGTTGAGGAATGAAAAATACTTCTCTTTGAAAAATGCTCTAATTTTTCTAGTGCAAAATTAGAGTGGTTCTAGCTAGTTGGTGGTGGGCTTAATATTTGAGCAAGGTGGGCTCAAAGGAAGCTTGAAGATTGTCTTGCCATTGAAGAGCTTAGTTGTATATCAACTAAGTTGGAGCCATCATCAATCTTTTAAGATTGATAGGTACATTTCTAAACACACTATGAATGTCATTTTTGTGTTTTATTGTATTTGCTACACAAAGAACATGGTGGCCGAAATATTGTATGTAAAATTCGATTTTTTGAACTTCCGTTGCGCTTCCGGTCACCGTAACAGATCCCCTTTCATCATACTCAGACTCAAACTCGATTCAAATAACGCGTCGTCTCAGACTCGACTCAACTCTAACCTAGGGATCCCGATGTCTGGATAATGATAAATATACCGAATCTCAGTCGATAGGAATGAATCAATCCCTAAACGGCATCGATATAATTAATATATCTAGTGTTTGGGCGAAACAGCCGCAGAATTGACGAATCAGTCAAGAATTAGGCGAATGAGCCAATAACCAGAGGAATCAGCCTGTAATTAAGTGAATCAGCTTAAGTTTAGACGAATCAGTCAATAACCAGACGAATCAGCCGGTGACTAGGCGAATCAGCCGATAACCAGACGAATCAGCCGGTGACTAGGCGAATCAGCCAATGACGAAACGACTCAGTAGTTGATACATGCAGTGGCTATAAATCAATAGACAACAAACATCAATCTCATCAATTACAAATATCAATGTAATAAACTAAGTATGTGATTTAGGGAAACTCGAGTCAAACCCCCTCGAGTTGTGCAATCCCGACACAACATTAATTTATACCTTTCTGTTTGATATTCTGACTCTGTCGAAGTCTCGAACTCAAAGCCTGTCAATACTTAATCTGACAATAACAATATCGAGGGTTCGGTATCAATACACCACTCAATCAATACCGGATATAATCAGAATTTAATCAAATTCTGTTTCAACAACATAATGTCATAATTTCAATATATCCAGCGCTACCATATCAGTCATATATCAATCCCAACATCTCATACTCGATAACAATTCAATTCTGATATCAATTGATTCCAAAACAATTCCGAAAATCATAACAATTGATTCCAAAACAATTCTCGGCGCGTGTGTCTCGGCATCTTTCGCGCATATGCGCGCCTTCCGTCGCGCATGTGCGCCGAACTCACTGCCCTGCTCGCGCATATGCGCCGTTCACGTCGCGCATATGCGCCAATGCTACTGGACGTTCCGTGCATGTGCGCGCATTCAAGTCGCATGGTTCTATCTTCCTCGCGCATGTGCGCCGATACATGCCGCGCATGTGCGCGGGGACTTCTCTTTGCATCTCTTTAATTTTCTTTCGTCTTTCCCCGTCCGATCCGTTCCGGCTATAATCATATCAATTATCATCTATGATTATAAAAATCATTTCCAAATCTTTTCAGATTAACCGGATTAATTTCTCGGGCCTTACATTTCTCCTCCTCTTAGATCTGAGTTCGTCCTCCAACTCGCAAGTAATCAACTCAGATATATTAGAAGAAATGTATACAGAGTTTAAATTAAAAACTCATCTCAATGAATCTGTTCTGAAATCTCAATCTTATATCAAATTCTATTTCTAACAATAGCTCTGATAAAGTCAATCTCGCAATACTGGTTATACAACATCTGTATAGACCCAACTAATAGTTTGTAACAGCTCAACACCATCAGCTGTTATTAAGTCTGTTTATCTCCTTACAAGATATATTCGATCTTTGGTCTCAAATACCAACAGTCATCATCCGACGTTGGTATATTTAGTTTGTTTATTATGAGCTGTTTCCATCTTCTTCTGAATTAGCTTCATCTTTTCAGTCATATCTCTGATCATTTCAGATCTAATTTCCAGAACCTCAGAGGTATCATTTCAATAAAGAGAGGATTCATATATCTTTCCGTACAACGCTTCGAAAGGAGTTATCTCAATACTCGTTTGATAGTTGTTGTTGTACGAAAACTCACAAAATGGCAATGAATCCTGCCCTTCAGCGTTACAATCAAGCATTACAGCTTTCAGCATATCCTCCAAAATCTGGATAATCCACTCTGACTGTCCATCAGGTAGTGAATACTATTCAGTATTCAGATATAGTCTAGTATCCTACTCTTACTGTACATTCTGTCAAACGTGCAAAATCAACCAAAATCACAGTCTAATATAATCAACTCTCAACTCTCCGTGTAATCTAATCACTTTTCTGACAGAATCTCAGTAATATATCATATTTGTACATCTTCATGTACGGTTTAGCACTCACAGACTGGGTCAGTCTGTCATTCTTAACTAAATCAATATTCAATTCCGAGAGGAATGTAGTAACTTCATTACGATATCTTTGAAAATGTAATCTCATTTCCATTCAGGATCCGATAAATTATCTAACCAATCTCCTGGTTTGTTTTCTTTCTGTATTTATCGGTCTGTAATTCAGACATTTCAGTCCAAACTCTTTCATATCTAGTCTCATCTGTTTCTATCCAAACAGTTTCTGCTATTAGGATGCCTACTGAATCAAGTATTGCACCTTTCTGACAATCTGTCATTTCAAATTCGAAATATCGGCACCAACAAGTCAGTTATTAACATAAAATATAGTATTACTTACCTGATTCAAAAATGGATTCAGCACAACAGCAAGATTCAATCAGACTCAAAAAACCACAAATATCTGACACTGATATCCACCTCGGCCAACTAATTACGGTTTAATTCTGTTAAAATCAACGAATATATCATCTTCAGATATAACACATCCTGAATGCAATCTATCTCAATCAGGATTCAAAATTTCAACAATTTCTAATATCAGTTCAAGGCTAAAATCAATCTCTCTGATTGGAATCAGATCTGAAGTCTTATCTGGGGAAAACATTAATAACTTTCTTATCATTGGTAAATCAGCCAATGATAGACTCAACTTCAGTAAATCGACAGAATACATAAGGAGTCACTCTGCTCCTTTCTGTAATAATCGAGTCATAGCTAGTACGAATATCAAAGGAATTCTCAGTCTAGAATTCTTATCGTACAATATTCCTCCCTTGGCCATCTCAGGTCCGATTCTCACCATCTTCTGGAATTAATCTATGGTAGCTTTGTACTTGATCATCATATCAATATCAGTAACGTAGTTCCAAAATCAGAGAACACCAGTACAATACCATCTACCACACAATCTAACTCAATCTCATTCTTTTCCTACTGTAGTATACAAGATCTAACAGAAATCGCTGATACAAGATCTTTTCCCAAAGAACAAGAAACAAATACTACAGTAAATAGGGACTCAACAGATAATGCATGCATCAATGCAAATCTTTCAGAAATAAAAGCATGTGAAGCACCGGCATCACTCAATACATATGCAGGATAATCAAACAAATCAGTTACCTGCAATATCATCATCTGGTGCTTCCTGAGTCTGCTCCTCGGTCAAAGCAAATACTCTGGCCTGCTGTCTAGGAGGCTGGCCAACTGTCTGGCTTCCTCCTGGCCTCTGCTGTGACTGAGATGGTGCTGGCTGAAATGAATGAACAGCAGCTGATCGTCTACTCCACTGTGCTGCTGATCTAGATGATTCGGCTCCCTGGGATCTTTGGGAACCCCTCTGTGGACATACTCTGGCAAAATGTCCCTGTTGTTTGCAGAAGTGGCAACTACCAAGTACTCCTTGGCATTGTTCAGTGGAATGTCTCCCTCCACAATTTCCGCAGTAAACGCCAGTATAAATCTGCTGAGAACCACTAGAGCTAGAAGAACTACCGCCAGACTTCTTAAACTGCTTTCCTCTAGCCTTCAGAAAATCTTTCCTTCCACCACAGCTACTGCCACTCTCGAATCGGGGAGGTGGTTGCGGTGGTCTCGACACTGGAGGAACAAATTCAGCTCCTCTCTGCCTTATCAGGCCTGCTTCAGCGCCCTTTGCTCTATTCATGGCATCAACAAAGTTATTCGGTCGTCCTGTGTTCACCAATATAAAAATATCGGGATTCAAGCCATTGATGAACTGATCAGCAACGGCTTCGTCATTTTCAGACACATGAGGAGCAAACTTCAACAAGGTAGAGAACTTGGGCACATATTCTTCAATGTTCAGCTGACCCTGTCTCAAATTGGCAAATTCCGCCCCCTTGTCTTTCCTGTACGACACTGAGAAAAATCTCTGATAAAACTCAGTTTTAAATACATCCCAAGTAATAATCGTACCTCGATGCTCCAAGGCCCTCTTCATCGTAACCCACCAGCTCTTTGCAATATCCTACAACTGGTGTCCTATCAGCCGAACTCGTCGTTCATCTGTATATTCCAACAAATCAAACAACATTTCTATATCATTCAACCAACTTTCAGAGTCAACTGAAGTTTCTGTTCCTTTCAGGGTTGGAGGTTTGAATGATTGAAATCTTTTCAATAATTTTTCCATAGGAGTGGTTGTAACATCCATGGGAGAATTCGAAGTACTACCCTGTTCAGGTACTCTTCTCGGAGGCATATCTGATAATTCAAAAGGATTAGTAACCCAATCCAACAAACCTGTTTCACTTCAGTCCCTCCTCCGATCATCTTACTGCTGATCGAGAATCGGTGCTGATCCATTCTCAATAAAACATATTACTATATCAAATCAGATAAATCAAGTAACATGTATGTCAAAGCAGTAAGTCATGCTAGCAATCACAAGCAAGGAAAGAAAATTCAATCTACCCCGCTCACTAGCTTCTATCTCAATCTAAAGGATCTACCGCTCTGATACCACCTGTTGTGGGGACCCGGACGCTAATCAAAATCATAATCGTCATTGGGAATAATTAGTCAATTAAAATAAACAGGGTCTAAATTTTTTTTTAAAATACAAGAGTACGCAGCATATGAAATAAGCCCTATCTCATTTACAATATCACTATTCAGATCTAAGTACAAATCCTGTACAAACGTAAATTATAATATCTACTGTTTCTTCACTATATCTCAGGTGATGTAACAGATATACTCCTAAGTCCGGATCTCCACGCTAACTGTCTTCTCTCATCCTCTTCTTGACCCTGATCCAGCCCCACCTGTTGTCATGCACACATACAAAACAAGACAACAGCCGGATAACTCCGGTGAGAATAAATCCCAGTATAAACAATGTATACATGCAATCATATAGAAGCATATATAAAAGCATATAATAAATATTCATAACATGTATCAAATCAGAAACATAAATCAATATCAAGCAAGGAATCATACTCAGACTCAAACTCGACTCAAATAACGCGTCGTCTCAGACTCGACTCAACTCTAACCTAGGGATCCCGATGTCTGGATAATGATAAATATACCGAATCTCAGTGGATAGGAATGAATCAATCCCTAAACGGCATCGATATAATTAATATATCCAGTGTCTGGGCGAAACAGCCGCAGAATTGACGAATCAGTCAAGAATTAGGCGAATCAGCCAATAACCAGACGAATCAGCCTGTAATTAAGCGAATCAGCTTAAGTTTAGATGAATCAGTCAATAACCAGACGAATCAGCCGGTGACTAGGCGAATCAGCCGATAACCAGACGAATCAGCCGGTGACTAAGCGAATCAGCCAATGACTAAACGACTCAGTAGTTGATTCATGCAGTGGCTATAAATCAATAGACAACAAATATCAATCTCATCAATTACAAATATCAATGTAATAAACTAAGTATATCACAACGAAGGCATTTAAAAATTACAACAGTCAACAAGTCATAGATACGATTAGTGTAACACAAAATGACAATTATAACATAATTTATGTTTTGCCGTTGTATGCTATTGAGCTGTAACATACCTATAACAAATTGAAAAATATAAAGATCGACCTTACTTCAAGATCCTCGGCCTAAACAAAACAACAATAAACCGATCATGAAAACTACATTCTATTCCAATGTCCGATTTGGAACTAAAGAGCATAAATTTTATATATCGCTAAATATTAACTCAAATCAATATCCGTCAATTGGAAATGAAAGAAAATGTATTATCTAAGTTTTTCAAGTTGAAACCATATCCAAATTCTCAATAATTTGAACCCAACAGTACATTGAACTCAAGATATCAAATATGTTCTCAGACAAAATTCCAGCCGCTGAGCAGTTTCAGTAAGACGAGCTTAACGCTCTCCATTCTTGATAGATTTTAATGATTCCGGTATCATTTCGAAGATAACTTGTAGCCTACAACTTTAATTTGATCCAAAATTCCAAATTCCAATTGCACATAGGTCATATTCTCGAATTACAGAAACATTCCTACACAGCTCAAATACAGAATTCGGTTTTGACACATTTTGGTAGACAAATCGTATCAAATCCTTTTCTAATCGAAAGCCCATTTTTCTAGAGGCTATAACTCAAAGCACTACAAGGTTTGTTTAGGGAATTTCTACAAATTCAAGATGCAAAAATCGCAGCAACACAAAAATGACTCAAAAATTCCGGGAGAATTTATGCAGAAAACAGCACAGGAACAACAGCTTCGATCTACCTGAATCCTTGCTCAAAATTTGTGATTTATGGCTTGCATCGAAGCTAAAGATGTTAGGAAGACGACAACCCTTCAAGAATTTTTGAGCTTCGACTTGGGATGGAGGAGATATGGCGACTTTACTGCGGCCGCTACACAAGTGACGGGAAATGGGGTTTTCTTCTTTCTTCTTTTCCTTATTCTTTACTATAAATGGGGTGTATGTAATGTACGTGTGGGTATATATATATATATATATGTTTATATATTTTAATATTAAATGGTTACTAAAATAGTAACTCCAGTTTATTTCTCCTCGGTTTGTATTTATTTGCTCCCGTGTGTTATTTAAACTCTATATGTATTTTATATCGTTGAATTTTTCGATATTCTAAAATAAATATTTTTAATACACATTCTAAAATTATTTGGCATAAATAATTATTTTAATTTACAACTCAATAATTATTCTAGTTATGCCAAATTACCGGATAATTAATTACAGGGACTTACACCTTTTCTTACACTTTAAAGAACTCTCTAGAAGACTTTTTGTGGGGACCCGGACGCTAATCAAAATCATAATCGTCATTGGGAATAATTAGTCAATTAAAATAAACAGGGTCTAAATTTTTTTTAAAAATACAAGAGTACGCATCATATGAAATAAGTCCTATCTCATATACAAGATCACTATTCAGATCTAAGTACAAATACTGTACAAACGTAAATCATAATATCTACGGTTTCTTCACTATATCTCAGGTGATTTAACAGATATACTCCTAAGTCCGGATCTCCACGCTAACTGTCTTCTCTCATCCTCTTCTTGACCCTGATCCAGCCCCACCTGTTGTCATGCACACATACAAAACAAGACAACAGCCGGATAACTCCGGTGAGAATAAATCCCAGTATAAACAATGTATACATGCAATCATATAGAAGCATATATAAAAGCATATAATAAATATTCATAACATGTATCAAATCAGAAACATAAATCAATATCAAGCAAGGAATCATATGTTAGAGTAGGTGCCCGTCGAGCCAAGTGTTGGCCGAGTGTTCACAATGAAACTCTATGTATAAGCAATCTTTATTTTAGTAATATTTGATATTATTATTTTGGCACATCTTTATCTGTATACCCATGCTAGTTGCATAGATAAAGCCCTTCAATATACAAATAGTAGAAAGAATATGAGATGCTCATATGATGAGTATCATGAAACTCATATTTGTAATACTGTATATTCTAAACGGTTCCTAGTCGATTCAGCCGCCACTAAGAAGGATATAGGCCGCTCGAGTTCGAGACTAGTATCTGCGATGTGAGTACCATGTTTCATTGGTAGGGGACATTGTGATGTCCGAACATGCAGATAGGTGCTCCTTGTTGAGTGCACTGAACAACCCTCCATAAAAGGACTTTCCAAGTGATTCTCACTTATCGAGTGGAAACGTCCTAGTTTATGGTTGTACACCATTAGTCCTTATGACCCGGGACAACATTGAGACTCTATGTGCTAGAATTACACTTTGACTTGTTTACCGACTCTCATGGGGTCATCAGGTGGCAAGGTTGGGTGTTCTGTCGAAACACATAGGAGTCGATGCATTGTAGTCGGGGATTCACCACTTATCTTCGGGTATGGATATCCTATGTGTTATCATGTGTATGTAGGTTGAAATCTCTGGCCAGAGTATGGTGGTAATTGTGAAAGGGGTTTTATAGATTACACCATCGATGCAACTACGACATGACACATAGTATCGATTCATTGACAACTCTCGATATAACAATGGTTGTCGAATCGGTCGGGATATATGAGTTGAAGGGACCGTACTGTACGCTAACCATAATTGAATGGTTCTTGCAGGCACTATCATTTGATACCTAGGGAATCATGTAAGCGATGTTGCTAGGCGTTTAACATGGTTGGTTGGGTACTATCAGACTTGAGTTCTGACGTTCTTGTTATCAAGGGGTTGATAAGTAAGAATGGAGCAATTGGGGTATGCTCATATAAGGACATGTTTAGTCCGAATCACATGGAGATGTGAACCCACGGCTAGTTGTATCAATGAACCATTGAGGGCCACACAAGTGCTGGCTTTCTAGATCCCGTTGAGAAGTAAAAATAGTTCAATGTGTTGAACGGCTTATAAAGGATTTTATAAGCGTAAGGAAAAATTATAAGTATGACTTCTATAAAGGAGAAACTAGTTCAATGTATTGAACGACTTATAAATGAGTTTATAAGTGTAAAGAAAAATAGAAGTATGACTTCTATGAGAGAAATGTAAATTTTAATTTATGGAAGTGTTCCTAAATTAAAAGTTGGCCAATTGAATAATTTATTTGAAAATTGTGATTTTCATAAACATTATTATGGACTAAATTAAATTAATTCAAGTGTTGAATTAATTAAACACTAGTGGACCTAGTAGAGTCCAAATAATTAAATTAATTCAAGTGTTGAATTAATTAAATTATATTGAGTCTTGTAGAGCTCAATTTAAATTAATTATTTAACTAGTGGGACTTGGGTAAATTCAAGTAATGTTTAATTAGTCTCAAATATGTTTGAGATAATTAAATTTAGTCCATGGTTTTTAATTTGTTAAAAACCATATAATATGCATGCATGGGAGGTGAAAGGTTGGGAGACAACTTTTTGTATAACCAAGGCTTGGCATGCAACCTTTTTACTTTAACTTTTCCCACAACCAAAAAAATGTCTCTCCTTCTCTCCTAGGATGAATAGTGCCGAAAATACTATTCATTTTTCTCTCTTACATTTTTCTTTCTTCAATGGTTGAAGAAACACTCTTTTCTCTCCAAAATTTTTCTCCATTTTTTCTTCTTCAAGTGTTGAGGAATGAAAAATACTTCTCTTTGAAAAATGCTCTAATTTTTCTAGTGCAAAATAAGAGTGGTTCTAGCTAGTTGGTGGTGGGCTTAATATTTGAGCAAGGTGGGCTCAAAGGAAGCTTAAAGATTGTCTTGCCATTGAAGAGCTTAGTTGTATATCAACTAAGTTGGAGCCATCATCAATCTTTTAAGATTGATAGGTACATTTCTAAACACACTATGAATGTCATTTTTGTGTTTTATTGTATTTGCTACACAAAGAACATGGTGGCCGAAATATTGTATGTAAAATTCGATTTTTTGAACTTCCGTTGCGCTTCCGGTCACCGTAACCGATCCCCTTTCAAGTGGTATCAGAGCTATGGTTACGATTTTGTGTAGCAAATACAAGTTATTTTATTGAAAATTATTTCTAACCGCATGAGATGAAAGTTTGCAACAAATTTCAAAGGCTTTGTTGGGATTTTTTCGGGCAGCATGTTGCTGCCCGTGTCGGGCAGCTCGGGCTGCCCGAGGGGCTGCCCGTTTCGGGCAGCAACGGGCAGCAAGGGCAGCCCGAGGGGCTGCCCGAACAGCCCCTACTTTTAATAAAAAAAAATAAATTTTTGGTGGCCGGAATCCGGCGACGGAGCTCCGGCGACGGAGCTCCGGCGACGGCGATGACGGCTAGGGTTTCCAAAAGTGTTTTGGATTATCAAAGTGTCATGGGCCTTGAGTTGTTGGGCCATTGGATGGCTAACAAGTTTGTGAATTTTAAATGTGCCAAAATGTTTTTGGTGAAAAATAAGTTTTTGGGCCCTTAAGTTTAAAATTACAAAAGTTGCAAATTTTTCTCATGAAATAAATAATCGAAGTTGGACTTTCATTATTTATAGTAAATGGTTATTTACAACAAAATTCGGTTATAAATAAATTAATTAGAAAGTAGACAAAGGTGTTTGTATACTTTGTTAATTTAGTTTATAATCGTGGCGGTTAGTGATTGGATCAAGATATATAATATTGGATCAATTAATTATCACAATAATTAATTGATGGTGTATGATATGTGATATTATGCATGAAGGATGATCAAAAGCCCAAGCCCAATTTGCTAGGTGTATGCTAGGATATTTTGTGTTGAATGATTGTAATAATTATCAATTTATAAAGTGGGCTAGGTTTATGGCCCGTTCCCACCCCATGAGATGTATCCCTATTTGCCATGGATATTTAATTTTAAATATTAGTATAGTGGATGATCAAGATTGGAAGATGGTGGCCATGATGATTATGAAGATCGAAGACATGTAAATATTGGAAGCTAATGTAATATTTGCATTGCATCCCGTGCATTTACCCTAGGATTGGACCTAGGCCCGTGTTTAGCTCACACGGTCCGTTAGTATTGGGGCGATTGATCATCCTTGTTTGTTTACTGTTTATTATATATGCATGATATGTTATAAATAATGAGTATGTGCGTTATTATTATGATAATAACAAAGTTGCATGAATCCGACAAACATACGATCAAACATGGCGAGCTTTTAAAATAAAATTAATGATGAGACCTTTCAAAATTAAAAACCCTCATTTTGAATAAGATTCAAAATTAATATCAAGCCCGAAAAGGTGAATTATAAATTTGTTTATAATTTCATTCTCTTCCATCGACAATGGGTGCATGATGAACGCTACCCGTACTCGGGACTCGGCTCATATTATTGGGGGCGCTTTGGGTGCCGGAAAGCTGTGACATCCATTGACATGGTGATGTGAACTACGTGGAACTCCCATGATTTCGGCTCATATTATTGGGGGAACTCATGGCGACCGTCCATCAAGGTTCAACATCGATGGGTAAGGCTTGACACGTGAAGATGAACGACGTCATATTATTGGGTCCTAATCAAACGTGAGACAAAAGTTTACGTAGAGGGTTGCATTGTGATGCAATTGGAGACTACCTTTTAGGAATTGTGATTGGCTGATATTATTCGGGATCATAATTCGCTAATTGGACCTTACGTACCTACTGAGGAAAGGAGTTTCCCGTTTTCACTAGAGGGTAGTGAAAGATGTCAAAACAGTGGGAGTAAAAATTTATAAAGTAAAAGTCCATACTTTATATCTTACTAAATATTTTAAAATAGTCATCAACATTTATCTGTTTTACTTTTCAGTACAAATTGACAATGTCTTCGATGCGCAATCCGATATCTGTAATACTCGACAAACACATATTAACTGGACCTAATTACCTCACTTGGCTAAGAAACCTGAAAATCGTCTTGAATTCGGAAAGGGTAGCATATACACTGACTGAGTCGCCCCCTGTTGAGGCTCCGACTGAGTGCAATCCTGAGGAATTTAAGGCTTACAAGGAATGGTGTGACCATGACTTGATAGCCAGGTGTTATATGCTGACTTCTATGAATGATGAGCTGCAGAGGCGTTTTGAGGATGCAAAGAATGCTGCTGACATTCATAAGCACCTCAAAGAGCTCTTTGGTGAGCAGACTCGGCCTCTTAGGCATGCTACCGTCAAGGAGCTGATCACTATGCGTATGCGAGATGGGGCCTCGGTCCATGAGCATGGCCTGAAGTTGATTGGGCTCGTGGATAAGCTCGTTGGCATGGATATGATCTTGCCTTCGGAGTTGACCAATGACGTGTTGCTGTTATCATTGCCTAGCTCATTTGATCCTTTTGTGGTTAACTTCAACATGAACAAGATGGAGCCGACCCTTGAGCAGTTGGTGAATATGCTTGTTACGTTTGAATCAACCATCAAGAAAGAGAAGTTGGTTCTTTATGTGGGTTCTTCATCTGGTATGAAGATTGATCCACATGGGAAGGGAAAGAAGCGTTCTTTCCAACGTCCCAAGAAGAACGTGCCCTTGTTGAGGCAATCTCCGAATCCCGTTGTGGCAGCCATACCAGTTAAGGCTGACAAGACTAGTGATGAATGTCATCACTTCAATAAGCCTGGACATTGGATGCGTAACTGCAGAGAATATCTTGCCCAGAAAAGTTCTGGAAATGGTATGTTCTACATTGAAGTAAACATTTCAATTAACTCTACTTCTTGGGTATTGGATACCAAATGTTGAGAACATCTCTGTAATGCGTTGCAGGTGATGGGAAGAAGTAAGAGGATTTGAGAAGGTGAGACCTTCTTGGGAATGGCTATGGAGCAAGAGTTGCTGCCAAGACCTTAAGAAATGTTTACTTATTGTTGAACAATGATTTTAAGTTAATTTTAAGAGATGTTTTGTTTGTACATTTTTGGTGAAAAACAATGTTTCCATTTCTATGGTGATAAAAATGGATATTCTTGTTTATTTAGCAAAGGTGTTTGCAACATTTACAAGAATGAATGTTTAACTGGTACTTGAGAACTTGAAAACGATCTCTATAACTTAAAATTGAAAGATATTCCATTAAATGTCCATTCAAAGGCAGACACCATATGAGATATGGATGGGTAAGCCTCCCAAGTATTCTTATCTTAGAATATGGGGGTACCCTGCTTATGAAGCAGGTAGTGGGAGATAAATTGGATAGTCGATCCATTTTATGTTACTTTGTGGAATATCCAAGGAATTAAGTTGGATATTATTTCTATCATCCGCAAGAAACAAAAGTGTTTGTTTCTAGGAATGCAACCTTTTTGGAAAAGGAATTTCTATTGGATAGAAAATGGGAGATGATAGAACTCGAAGAGGTTCGAGAGACACCCACAATTATAGAACACACACCCGAAGAGCCAAGAGAGGAGATACAAGCTCCTAGAAAATCCGAGAGAGTCTCGAGACCACCTATGAGGTATGGTCTGCTTCTTGAAGAGGGCCATGATGAGCTTAACCATGGATGTGATCCAAGGACCTTCAAGGAAGCGTTATCTGATGTCGATTCATCCAAATGGCTTGAAGCTATGGAATCTGAGATGAATTCCATGAATTCGAACCAAGTGTGGAATCTCGTGGATCCACCTGAGGGAATTTTTCCCATAGGGTGTAAATGGATTTACAAGAGGAAACTTGGGGCGGATGGGAAGGTATTGACCTTCAAGACGCGATTGGTGGCAAAAGGATATACTCAAAGACAAGGAGTTGACTTTGAGGAAACCTTTTCACCAGTTGCAATGTTCAAGTCCATAAGGATTTTGCTAGCCATAGCTGCATGGTATGACTATGAGATATGGCAGATGGATGTCAAGACAGACTTTCTTAATGGGGATTTTAAGAAAGTTATTTACATGTCTTAACCTGAAGGGTTTACATCTATCGGAAGTGAGCATATGGTATGCAAACTTCAGAGATCTATTTATGATCTAGAGCAGGCATCTAGGAGTTGGAACCTTAGATTCGATAGTACAATCAAAGAGTTGATTTACTAAGAATCCTGAGGAACCCTGTGTGTATAAGAAGGTCAGTGGGAGTGTTGTGACATTCCTTGTGTTTTATGTTGATGACATTCTAATCATTGGGAATGATGTAGGAATGTTGCAATCAACTAAGATATGGTTAGCGAATAAGTTCTCGATGCAGGACTTGGGTGAAGCATCTTTTTTATTGGGATACAGATCTATAGAGATAGATCGAAAAGATTGCTTGCTCTCACCCAGTCCATATACATTGATACCATCGTGAAGCGGTTCACGATGGATAAGTCCAAGAGAGGACATCTACCAATGTGTCATGGGGTGTCCCTATCCAAGTCTGTCTTTCAAGACTGATGCAGAGATAGCGGCGATGACAAAGCATTTCTTATGCATCTGCGATTGGTAGCATCATGTATGGGATGATATCTACACGTCCTGACGTGGCTTTTGCACTAAGTGTAGTGAGTAGATATCAATCGAACCCCGGTCTTCCACATTGGAAAGCTGTGAAAGACATCCTCAAGTAGTTGAGAAGGACCAATAAATTGTTCTTGGTCTATGGGGTGGAGAACTAAAATTGGAAGGCTATACCGACTCTAGCTTCCAAAGCGATATCGATGACTCGAATTCAACCTCTGGGTTTGTATTCATGCTCAATGGTGCTGCTGTCTCTTGGAAGAGTTCCAAGCAAGACAATACTGCGGATTCCAGCACAGAGGCCGAATACATTGTTGCATCAGATGCAACAAGGGAGGCTGTTTGGATAAGGAATTTCGTCTAAGAGTTGGACGTCATTCCTAATGGAGTTGCTCCTGTCTCGGTGTTGTGTGACAACACGGGAGCTTTAGCTCAAGCAAAGGAGCCAAGGTCTCATCAGAAGTCCAAACATGCATTGAGTAAGTAACACATCCTCGGAGAGATTGTGGAAAGAGGAAGAAGTGTCTATTGACATAGTCTGCTCCGCAGACAATGTTGTTGATCCACTAGCTAAGCCTTTACCTGGACCATTATTCGACAAGCATCGCGAATCAATGGGTTTAAATCATATGGGTAGTTGGCTCTAGTGCAAGTGGGAGATTGTTAGAATAGGTGCCCGTCGAGCCAAGTGTTGGCCGAGTGTTCACAATGAAACTCTATGTATAAGCAATCTTTATTTTAGTAATATTTGATATTATTATTTTGACACATCTTTATCTGTATACCCATGCTAGTTGCATAGATAAAGCCCTTCAATATACAAATAGTAGAAAGAATATGATATGCTCATATGATGAGTATCATGAAACTCATATTTGTAATACTGTATATTCTAAACGGTTCCTAGTCGATTCAGCCGCCACTAAGAAGGATATAGGCCGCTCGAGTTCGAGACTAGTATCTGCGATGTGAGTACCATGTTTCATTGTTAGGGGACATTGTGATGTCCGAACATGCAGATAGGTGCTCCTTGTTGAGAGCACTGAACAACCCTCCATAAAAGGACTTTCCAAGTGGTTCTCACTTATCGAGTGGAAACGTCCTAGTTTATGGTTGTACACCATTAGTCCTTATGACCCGGGACAACATTGAGACTCTATGTGCTAGAATTACACTTTGACTTGTTTACCGACTCTCATGGGGTCATCAGGTGGCAAGGTTGGGTGTTCTGTCGAAACACATAGGAGTCGATGCATTGTAGTCGGGGATTCACCACTTATCTTCGGGTATGGATATCCTATGTGTTATCATGTGTATGTAGGTTGAAATCTCTGGCCAGAGTATGGTGGTAATTGTGAAAGGGGTTTCATAGATTACACCATCGATGCAACTACGACATGACACATAGTATCGATTCATTGACAACTCTCGATATACCAATGGTTGTCGAATCGGTCGGGATATATGAGTTGAAGGGACCGTACTGTACGCTAACCATAATTGAATGGTTCTTGCAGGCAATATCATTTGATACCTAGGGAATCATGTAAGCGATGCTGCTAGGCGTTTAACATGATTGGTTGGGTACTATCAGACTTGAGTTCTGACGTTCTTGTTATCAAGGTGTTGATAAATAAGAATGGAGCAATTGGGGTATGCTCATATAAGGACATGTTTAGTCCGAATCACATGGAGATGTGAACCCACGGCTAGTTGTATCAGTGAACCATTGAGGGCCACAAAAGTACTAGCTTTATAGATCCCGTTGAGAAGTAAAAATAGTTAAATGTGTTGAACGGCTTATAAAGGAGTTTATAAGCGTACGGAAAAATTAGAAGTATGACTTCTATAAAGGAGAAACTAATTCAATGTGTTGAACGACTTATAAATGAGTTTATAAGTGTAAAGAAAAATAGAAGTATGACTTCTATGAGAGAAATGTAAATTTTAATTTATGGAAGTGTTCCTAAATTAAAAGTTGGCCAATTGAATAATGTATTTGAAAATTGTGATTTTCATAAACATTATTATGGACTTAATTAAATTAATTCAAGTGTTGAATTAATTAAACACTAGTGGACCTAGTAGAGTCCAAATAATTAAATTAATTCAAGTGTTGAATTAATTAAATTATATTGAGTCTTGTAGAGCTCAATTTAAATTAATTATTTAACTAGTGGGACTTGGGTAAATTCAAGTAATGTTTAATTAGTCTCAAATATGTTTGAGATAATTAAATTTAGTCCATGGTTTTTAATTTGTTAAAAACCATATAATATGCATGCATGGGAGGTGAATGATTGGGAGACAACTTTTTGTATAACCAAGGCTTGGCATGCAACCTTTTTACTTTAACTTTTCCCACAACCAAAAAAATGTCTCTCCTTCTCTCCTAGGATGAATTGTGCCGAAAATACTATTCATTTTTCTCTCTCACATTTTTCTTTCTTCAATGGTTGAAGAAACACTCTTTTCTCTCCAAAATATTTCTCCATTTTTTCTTCTTCAAGTGTTGAGGAATGAAAAATACTTCTCTTTGAAAAATACTCTAATTTTTCTAGTGCAAAATTAGAGTGGTTCTAGCTAGTTGGTGGTGGGCTTAATATTTGAGCAAGGTGGGCTCAAAGGAAGCTTGAAGATTGTCTTGCCATTGAAGAGCTTAGTTGTATATCAACTAAGTTGGAGCCATCATCAATCTTTTAAGATTGATAGGTACATTTCTAAACACACTATGAATGTCATTTTTGTGTTTTATTGTATTTGCTACACAAAGAACATGGTGGCCGAAATATTGTATGTAAAATTCGATTTTTTGAACTTCCGTTGCGCTTCCGGTCACCGTAACAGATCCCCTTTCATCATACTCAGACTCAAACTCGATTCAAATAACGCGTCGTCTCAGACTCGACTCAACTCTAACCTAGGGATCCCGATGTCTGGATAATGATAAATATACCGAATCTCAGTCGATAGGAATGAATCAATCCCTAAACGGCATCGATATAATTAATATATCTAGTGTTTGGGCGAAACAGCCGCAGAATTGACGAATCAGTCAAGAATTAGGCGAATGAGCCAATAACCAGAGGAATCAGCCTGTAATTAAGTGAATCAGCTTAAGTTTAGACGAATCAGTCAATAACCAGACGAATCAGCCGGTGACTAGGCGAATCAGCCGATAACCAGACGAATCAGCCGGTGACTAGGCGAATCAGCCAATGACGAAACGACTCAGTAGTTGATACATGCAGTGGCTATAAATCAATAGACAACAAACATCAATCTCATCAATTACAAATATCAATGTAATAAACTAAGTATGTGATTTAGGGAAACTCGAGTCAAACCCCCTCGAGTTGTGCAATCCCGACACAACATTAATTTATACCTTTCTGTTTGATATTCTGACTCTGTCGAAGTCTCGAACTCAAAGCCTGTCAATACTTAATCTGACAATAACAATATCGAGGGTTCGGTATCAATACACCACTCAATCAATACCGGATATAATCAGAATTTAATCAAATTCTGTTTCAACAACATAATGTCATAATTCAATATATCCAGCGCTACCATATCAGTCATATATCAATCCAACATCTCATACTCGATAACAATTCAATTCTGATATCAATTGATTCCAAACAATTCCGAAATCATAACAATTGATTCCAAAACAATTCTCGGCGCGTGTGTCTCGGCATCTTTCGCGCATATGCGCGCCTTCCGTCGCGCATGTGCGCCGAACTCACTGCCCTGCTCGCGCATATGCGCCGTTCACGTCGCGCATATGCGCCAATGCTACTGGACGTTCCGTGCATGTGCGCGCATTCAAGTCGCATGGTTCTATCTTCCTCGCGCATGTGCGCCGATACATGCCGCGCATGTGCGCGGGGACTTCTCTTTGCATCTCTTTAATTTTCTTTCGTCTTTCCCCGTCCGATCCGTTCCGGCTATAATCATATCAATTATCATCTATGATTATAAAAATCATTTCCAAATCTTTTCAGATTAACCGGATTAATTTCTCGGGCCTTACATTTCTCCTCCTCTTAGATCTGAGTTCGTCCTCCAACTCGCAAGTAATCAACTCAGATATATTAGAAGAAATGTATACAGAGTTTAAATTAAAAACTCATCTCAATGAATCTGTTCTGAAATCTCAATCTTATATCAAATTCTATTTCTAACAATAGCTCTGATAAAGTCAATCTCGCAATACTGGTTATACAACATCTGTATAGACCCAACTAATAGTTTGTAACAGCTCAACACCATCAGATGTTATTAAGTCTGTTTATCTCCTTACAAGATATATTCGATCTTTGGTCTCAAATACCAACAGTCATCATCCGACGTTGGTATATTTAGTTTGTTTATTATGAGCTGTTTCCATCTTCTTCTGAATTAGCTTCATCTTTTCAGTCATATCTCTGATCATTTCAGATCTAATTTCCAGAACCTCAGAGGTATCATTTCAATAAAGAGAGGATTCATATATCTTTCCGTACAACGCTTCGAAAGGAGTTATCTCAATACTCGTTTGATAGTTGTTGTTGTACGAAAACTCACAAAATGGCAATGAATCCTGCCCTTCAGCGTTACAATCAAGCATTACAGCTTTCAGCATATCCTCCAAAATCTGGATAATCCACTCTGACTGTCCATCAGGTAGTGAATACTATTCAGTATTCAGATATAGTCTAGTATCCTACTCTTACTGTACATTCTGTCAAACGTGCAAATCAACCAAAATCACAGTCTAATATAATCAACTCTCAACTCTCCGTGTAATCTAATCACTTTTCTGACAGAATCTCAGTAATATATCATATTTGTACATCTTCATGTACGGTTTAGCACTCACAGACTGGGTCAGTCTGTCATTCTTAACTAAATCAATATTCAATTCCGAGAGGAATGTAGTAAATTCATTACGATATCTTTGAAAATGTAATCTCATTTCCATTCAGGATCCGATAAATTATCATTGCAAGTCAAAATGAGAAATCCGAGCACATTTATAGGCCATGTTCGGATCCTCCGAACCACTTCGGAACGTCCGAATGCTACGTGTCCATTGGCTCTTGACAGCTCATGATCGGATCCTCCGATCATACACTTCGGACCGTCCGAACATGCACGTGTCCAGCGCTCTTGACACCTCATGATCGGATCCATCGAACCCACTTCGGACCTTCCGAACTCTTCGGTGCTTCCGAACCATCTTCGGTCCGTCCGATCATGACTCGGTCAAAATTACACCTTAAACCTTCTTAATCACCATTAATCCGTTAATTACCCAATTTGGAATTCGGGCTACTACACACCTTCTCTAAGTCTCCTACTTCTTCCCATCACCTGCAACACATTAGAGAGATGTGATCCACATTTGGTATCCAATACCAAAGAAGTAGAGTTAACTGAAATGTTACTTCAATGTAGAACATACCATTTCCAGAACTTTTCTGGGCAAGATATTCTTTACAATACGCTCCAATGTCCAGGCTTCTTGCAGTGATGACAAACTCACTAGTTCTTGTCAGCCTTAACTGGTGTGACTGCCACAACGGGATTCGGAGATTGCCTCATCAAGGGCACGTTCTTCTTGGGACGTTGGAAAGAACTCTTCTTTCCTTTCCCATGTGGATCAATCTTCGTACCAGATGAAGAACCCACATAAAGAACCAACTTCTCTTTCTTGATGGTTGATTCAAACGTAACAAGCATATTTCACCAACTCCTCAAGGGTCGGCTCCATCTTGTTCATGTTGAAGTTCACCACAAAAGGATCAAATGAGCTAGGCAGTGATAAAAGCAACACGTCGGTGGTCAACTCCGAAGGCAAGATCAGATCCATGCCAACGAGCTTGTCCACAAGCCCAACCATCCTTCAGGCCATGCTCATGGACCGAGGCCCCATCTCGCATGCGCATAGTGATCAGTCCTTGACGGTATCATGCCTAAGAGGCCGAGTCTGCTCACCAAAGAGCTCTTTGAGATGCTATGAATGTCAGCGCATTCTTTGCATCTCAAACGCCTCTGCAGCTCATCATTCATATAAGTTAGCATATAACACATGGCTATCAAGTAATGGTCACACCATTCCTTGTAAGCCTGCAATTCTTCAGGATGCACTCAGTCGGAACCTCAACAGGGGGCGACTCAGTCAGTGTATATTGCTACCCTTTCCGAATTCAAGACGATTTTCAGGTTTCTTAGCCAAGTGAGGTAATTAGGTCCAGTTAATATGTGTTTGTCGAGTATTACAGATATCGGATTGCGCATCGAAGACATTGTCAATTTGTACTGAAAAATAAAACAGATAAATGTTGATGACTATTTTAAAATATTAGTAAGATATAAAGTATGGACTTTTACTTTATAAATTTTTACTCCCACTGTTTTGACATCTTTCACAACCCTCTAGTGAAAACGGGAAACTCCTTCCTCAGTAGGTACGTAAGGTCCAATTAGCGAATTATGATCCCGAATAATATCAGCCAATCACAATTCCTAAAGGTAGTCTCCAATTGCATCACAATGCAACCCTCTACGTAAACTTTTGTCTCACGTTTGATTAGGACCCAATAATATGATGTCGTTCATCTTCTCGTGTCAAGCCTTACCATCGATGTTGAACCTTGATGGATGGTCGCCATGAGTTCCCCAATAATATGAGCCGAAATCATGGGAGTTTCCACGTAGTTCACATCACCATGTCAATGGATGTCACAGCTTTCCGGCACCCAAAGCTCCCCCAATAATATGAGCCGAGCCCTGAGTACGGGTAGCGTTCATCATGCACCCATTGTCGATGGAAGACAAGGAAATTATAACAAATTATAATTCCCCTTTTCGGGCTTGATATTAATTTTTAATCTTATTCAAAATGAGGGTTTTAATTTTTGAAAGGTCTCATCATTAATTGTATTTTAAAAGCTCGCCATGTTTGATCATATGTTTTGCCAGATTCATGCAACTTTGTTATTATCATAATAATAACGCACATACTCATTATTTATAACATATCATGCATATATTATAAACAGTAAACAAATAAGGATGATCAATCGCCCCAATACTAACGGACCGTGTGAGCTAAACACGGGCCTAGGTCCAATCCTAGGGTAATGCACGGGATGCAATGCAACTATTACATTAGCTTCCATATTTACATGTCTTCGATCTTCATAATCATCATGGCCACCATCTTCCAATCTTGATCATCCACTATACTAATATTACAATTAAATATCCATGGCAAATAGGGATACATCTCATGGGGTGGGAACGGGCCATAAACCAAGCCCACTTTATAAATTGATAATTATTACAATCATTCATCACAAAATATCCTAGCATACACCTAGCAAATTGGGCTTGGGCTTTTGATCAATCCTTCATGCATAATATCAAATATCATACACCATCAATTAATTATCACAATATTATGTGGGGACCCGGGCTCTAATTCTTTATCTGGGATTAAATGGATCAATAATATAAAAGTGGGTCAATTTTCGCTTTTTACATTAACTCAAATGTACTAAACAACATCAGTTCTTTATTTATTTTACAACATGCAAACATAATATACAAACATAGGATCAACATTTCTTGTTTTAATCCATCCTCTGTAACTAGTAGTGAAATACAGTACAAGATAAAAGTAACTCTACTATCCATCTGCTAGGCCCGTGATCACCACGCTATGTCCATCGCTCATCTCTGTCGTGACCCAGATCCTGCCCCACCTGTTGTTATGCACACATACAGACATAACAACAGCCGGAAAACCGGTGAGAAAAATCCCAGTATAAACATGTATACATGCAATACAACAATCTAAAACATGAAACATGCTAATATGAATGTCATTCATACATAATCATGCAATGCGAGCCTAATCATGTCTAGATGCGACTCGACTAAAACTCTAGGGATCCCTTTGTGAATAAGACGTCACTGGCTGTCACCTACCCTACCAATCGAGGTGCTGTACGTCTTATTCCTAGACTTCGGCCTGATCTGTATCCGCGTCTACAAGGGGCGGTGATCTTCCCCTAAGCTGAGATATCGCCGAAACATCTAGTAGTCTGCCTGATCTCCAGACTGCCCTTCTTAATGCATGAATACAATCTGAAACAGCATAATGCAATGCTACACGATCTGTAAACAAAGCATAGCAAGATCTGCATACAAATTCTATAACAAATCTATAACAATCATAATCATATCAAGGTATAATATAAACAAGTATGTGATTTGGTTGGGAAACTCAAATGTGATCTCATTTGAGTCATGATTCCCCAAACAAACATGTACTATACCTTTCGTCGCACGTTGATGTCACGGTTGACAATACGAATCTGAAATGGAATGTTGACACAAAATCTATCAATCTCTTATCTTCAACACCTATCCAAGTCACTACTTGATCTCAGTATCATTTCAACTGCACAATCTCTATAATAAACAATTACAAG